>NC_092698.1:33552661-33785161 GCF_964275005.1 Diadema setosum
TGGCCCGCAAGGTCAACCAATGTCTGTAACTCTTTGGCCCGAATTCACGAAGGTGGTACAAACAAAACCATGGTCTAAACCATGGACAAAAACCATGGAGCGCCAAGTGTCAAACAGAATATTTCGTTACGAAATTGGTCATTTCGTCGACAAAATGACTGTTTCGTTAACGAAATTATCATTTAGTTACATAATGTTGTCATTTCTTTACAAAATAATCATTTCATCGACGAAATGACTGATTTTGTAGCGAAATATCGCATGCGACACTTGGCATTCCATGGTTTTTGTCCATGGTTTAAACCATGGTTTTTGTCCATGGTTTAAACCATGGTTTCAATTGTACCACCTTCGTGAATTCGGGCCTTTGTGTGCTACGTTTGCATGCCCGACTCTGTCGACAGAGTGCCAACTTCGCACATTCTGCTCAAATGCGCAAACCCGCCCAAACCAATCAAAAAATTACCAAATGCCACAGTACACTGAAAGCATTTATCGCGATTCCATTCCTGTCACATGTAGCTTGCATATAATGTGGTGATTGATTGTCAAGGGAGTGTTCCCTACTGGATTTACAAGTAAATTCTAAGTTTCTGTCACTGTTTTGTGTTAAAAAGTCATGCCCCTACAATCCCTAACTATTGGTCAAAGGAACCACAGATTTGTCATACAATTTATATCAAAACAAAGCATGGCATTTTCTCTCCAACCTTGCTTGTTACATGTCTAAGGTAACCAAAATTTATAAAAGCTACATAGATTTGAAAAACAGAACGTTTTCCCAAAACATGACTACTTTGTAGTCTCAGAATAATGTGGCACATAGGGGGTTATACCATGGCACATGAAGAGTTAAATCTGAATTCTGGTGGCCCCCTTCCCCTCACCCCCCCCCCCAAAAAAAAAGAAAAAAAGAAAATGTAGTGCCCTCCCCCCTCCCCCCCCCCCAAAAAAAAAAGAAAAGAATCTTCTACATGATCAATGTGATTGCCAGGACTGACCACAAGATCTGATTAGATCCTACAAGATCACCATGAGTAAGACTGCAATTTCAAAGTGGCACAATTGATACACAAAAATTCCACGACTAGCTTCTAATGATCAATCGTGGCCGTGTTTTAATAGCAGATCGCAACAGTGGGAACCCAGCGTAAGTAAAGAATACCTGAGAGAAAGATTATATTGTACTAATTTGACTAAATACCTTGTCAGCATTACGTATTGCACAACCAAATCAAATTGTCCTTGTTTGGTGTTTTAGCTATTGTACTGTATTTTTGTTGGATCTATATGTTGGGAGAGGGGAGGGGGAGGTTTTTGTTTATATTGGTTTTATAATCTATTTGATGTTTTTGTCATGCTGAATTCCATATTCACTGGTGACACATGTAACATCACAAGCTGTAGTAGTCTTCTCATCTAACGATGGTGACCTTGAAACTCCAGAAATTCCTAACTTTTAAACGGATTGTTCAGTTTTCCTCAAACATTCACTGACGTGTTCTACAAATGAAGAGTTTGTTCGCAAATACCGTTAAGTCCGTATTTGCCAAATGGAGATATTTGCGATTAAATATCAAGAAAAATAAAGAGAATAATACGAAAATTTTTGCTTCTTTTGACCATAACTTCAAAAATGTGCCTTTATATGTAGTGACCAATATATCATTTAAAATCATTTAAAAGGTATCATTTTGTACTTTATGACAGAGAACATACTTCAAAATCTTCAAAAATGGACTTATCGGTTTTTGCGAACAAACTCTTCAAATATTGCTGCATTCACTCAATCCATATGTACATGAAGGTGAACTTGTTCTTTAATACATGGCACATCCAGATCCTATAAGCAGTGGATTAATGATGCCCCTTCTTACGTTTCATGTTGCAGTATCATTAGCACACAATTAACTTGCAGACAAGTATATGAATACCTGAATATAAGAACAACCCAAGTCCTTATTTGGCTATCATCTTTAGAAAACCCTTACAAAGTCATGCAAATATAGATCATTCAAGTGACTGTTATACATTTCAATCTGTATACATAACCTTCCAATAAATGTAAAAATAAAAATATTCGAAAGTTATCTATTGATTTCTATTTTTTGTTCTAAATTCTGTCTGATGGATTTGGGTCTTTCTTGTAAATTCACGTATTAATATGTAAGAGAGCAGTTTTATCCCTGAAGGTATGATTGTGTTTGTCTAGCATGGAAAGACTGCTTTATGAGAGGCAACAGGACAGTATGTCGTTGTTTTCTCAGAGATAAAGTTTATGGTCACAAAACCACGAACCAGAGACGATTCATGACTTTTCCAAATCAGACAAGGCTCTTGTAACTTTTCTTTTTATACACTAGAACTAACTTCTTGCTCAGAGTTGGTGTTTGAAATAAGCTTTGCCCAGTGAAGGGTAAAACTTGTTTATGGCAAGAGCTCTTGTGATGTGTGATTGGGTATTCTAGTGCTTTCTCTGTTCGAGAATTTTGCTGAGGTTGAAGCATCCCCAGTATGCTGAAGTGGAATCTTCAAAGTCTTCACCTACAGTGCTCCAAACCCTGCCGCTCTCACAAAGCAAACTATGAAAGATTATCTGATCTGTCTCCGGAAACACATTTTATTCAGTGTTAGGTGGACTTTCTCAAAGACAGGAAAATAGTTTTTTAGTATTTGGTTGTGCTTTTCTCAGGTGCCACTATATACATAATGCCATATGCCACAATGCTTACTGATGGGCAAATTGTGAGTTATCTGTTTTATATTTATTTTTTGGCTGTCTATTTTTCAATGAGTAATGATGTACAGTTGCAAAGCACTGTATTTAAAAGTCACTTAACCAGTTTGGGACGATTTCATGAGAGTTGCATCTATGCCATCATTAAAATGTGTCTATATCTTCTTACGAGAACTGTTGACATTATTTTGTTGTTGTTGTTTTTTGGAAAATTCAATATCTTAAGATGAAATGGTTTACTTTAGAATCCAGCTAATGGGTCAAATTGAAGTCTTATGATTATGTCTCTAATTAACAGAATAGTGTTATTTGTCGAGACTGATTCCTTTTAACCCTCAACTTACAACAGAGGAATGTTGCTTTCTAGAGTAGACTGAGTCAGGTTTCATCAAAGCATGGTTTTCATGATGGTCATGGAATCAGAGGATAGTTTTCTCAGTCATTGGCTAATATCAAGATTCCTTCCCAAAGGTCCGAATTCATGAAGGTGGTACAATCTTTGTCCATTGTTTAAACCATGGACAAAGACCGTAATTTTGTGTGAGGCGCCAAGTGTCGCATGGCCTATTTTGTTACGAAATCAGTCATTTCATCAACGAAATGTTAACATTTCATAATAAATTACTGATTTCATAACAAAATAGGCTATGCAACACTTGGCGCCCCATACGTTTGTCCATGGTTTAGATTGTACCACTTTCGTGAATTCGGGCCATAGTGTTTGTGTAATGAGATCAGCAAGTTTTTGTGAAAAGCTGATTAAAGATGGAAAGGTTAAGATTCTTCTTTTTTTTTTTTTCTTCCCACTGTCAAAGTGTCCTCCAGAGTTAGGAAATATGATTCTTAAGTATGAATGAGTATCAGCAACAACCGCGGAGGTTGTAGATTAAAGGTGTTACAGGGGAAACATGAAAGACATAAGGGCTGGTTTTAAGAAAGTGCAAGTTTGTCATTTAATCTGCCCACACATGGATCCTGTTTCTCAATTCCAGCTACCTGCCTATGCATATTTCATGATTGCATTGCACGCGCTATTTTCTGTTGGAGTTCTAAGCACGTTTGAGGCAACATCATATGCACGCCTCCACATTTTGCTCTGTTCATGTGGGGTATCTGTGGCAGTCTATCCACACATGATATATTTTAATCTCTTCAGTTCCCCCTTCCACAGAATGAGATATATTTATTCCACAAAGGGTTTTGTCAGTGTTATATCACTGTGATTCAGTCTCTGCAGATTTTGAGCTAGCGCCAGACACTCTTCCCACACAGATTTAATTTTCTGTAAAAGGCATGGTATAGGTATTTCTTTGAATTCATGAATCATCTATCGAAGGCCACATGTGCACCACACTGAAGTCCCATCCAGTATAAACTTGACTGCATCAACTGCTAACACTGAGTTCAGCTTTTCTTCCTCTATCTTTTCCATTCACTTTTGTTTCTTATATTCTTGTCCGCGTGTTTAATCTGTGTGATTTTAAGGCCACGCACAATTTCTTCTGCTCCTTTCCCCCCACCCCTTCTCGGGTGTTATTGAAATACCCTCTTGAATGTCACTGTATGAAAATTCGCCCACGAGAACTTTCGCATGGATTATCACAGCTGAAGCAAAAGACCACTGAAAAAGGCAAGAATTGACATTTTCTTCCCCCCGCCCGTGAAGGAGAGAGACTGTGTGGAGAGGGACATGTAAATGTGGGTGTTTAATAAATTGTGACAAGAGAGAAAAGAGGGAGAAAATGTCGAAACCTGCATAGCTGACCTTCAGGGTCTGTGATTAGATATCTAAGTGCTGATGGTTGTTGTTGTTGTTTTCTCTCTGTCTTTCTCCCCCCCCCCCCTCCCTTTCTCTTTCTAATTTTTATGAGAAGCAGGTGTTTTCAGCCAGTTGATGGCAAAAAACAAAAGAAAGCAGAATGAATAATTGTGCTCTGTTACCGATGATTCCAGTTTGGCCGGCAAGCACATCGTCCTCAGACTTTGCAACAAAAGATGGTTACTACCAGCATGGCATGAATCAAATTTTTTGCTTGTCATTGACAGTTGCAAATAGTGATTCTCTCTTCCTCCTCTTTATTTTCATTGTAGTTCACAAAGTGTACTTTTTAGCATTTTGGTTCAAGAGGGAATGACATTTCGATGGCATGCTCTCGCAGTATTACTCTAATTTCATTTTTCTTTTAAGGTGCAAAATTTATCATGGCTTCTGCCAATATGGCATCAGAGATACTTTGAGGGAAATAGCCAATTTATAGTCCTCATTAGATATTTCTGCCTATTTGTGTCTTATTCAAATCAAATTTTACCAATACAGTGGTGTACTATGCTCATAAGGTATAGTTAACATGGACCTTGTTGGAATTCAGCAAAAAAAAAAAATGTTACAGAGGAAGATAATTGTGCATGCAGTTGTACATGCAGATTTCTGTTATTGTGCGTACTTTTGCTTGTTTATTTGTTTGTTTGTTTTTTGGTTTCCCTGACATTTTATGTCTAAAGACTGAAGAGAACTTGGTGCAAGAGGTGCCTTCAAAGAAGTAAAGAAGAAAAAAACAAAACTGAGGAGGCATGTATTTTCTCTTGCTGCACTTTGTTTGTCACCCATCTCAATGTTGCTGCCAGGGTTGGATTTTAAATACTGCTCTACCATCCCATCCAGCGGTCTCACTCCGTGTTTCTCCCCACCCCATCCTTCTCCCTCTATTTCTCTTCCCTCATCCCAATGGGACGGCCTAAAAACCATCCACTGTGTGGCACGGCACAATGCCTGTGCCCTTTACTTCTGGTCGATGACGTTTGCACTAGTAATAGCTCAGTGCCCTTGACATTTTCAATGGGTACCTGAAAGCGTCCATGATTTACTGTGCCTACCTGCCTGCTTTGTACTACCAAATTAAAGAAAGCCTAATGTCCTTCGTATTCCTTCTCCCCCTCCCGTTCCCATAATTCTGAGGGAAACCTTGTTAATGGTGATATGTCCTGTGTCATGATGATTCCCAGAAGTATTTTTTGAAGTCATAGTTTCTCCAAAAGGGAGCAAAAAACACAAGTAGGGCACTCCAATCTCATTAAAGTAGATTAAGGGGACATAGTACCATCATTATTGCTTATTTTAATGTTTCATAGTGATAATGGTACTTTTGTATGTTTTTTCTAGATTTTGGCTCAATAGTTAACATGTTCTCTTTTTAAATCTTTTGATGTAAAAAAAAAGGGTATTGTCATTTCAGGTGCATGCAGGAATGTGTTTAACGTAACTACAGCTTCTTAACCTTAAGTATACAATGTGCCAAACCATCACTCACAAAGGTACTTTTAAAAATGTGTTACATGACAAAAAACAACAACAACAAAACAATGTAGAAAATGCAGATACTGTATGTGCAGTGATACTGATATTTCAATGGCAAGATTCAGAAAGTACAAGAGATAGAAATTTAGGAAAGAAAAAAATAGGAAAAAAGCCCTAAGTGCTCATTGATTGTTGGTGATGTTTTGAAGGTCATCATAAATTCCTGTTTATTCACTACTGAGATGTTTTCATCTATTTTCCTCCCATTCAAAAAAGACTGAGATCTCTTGCTTCTTGTTCAATGGTTTTATGTAACGCCCAACTGTCAATTGACTCCCAGAATGTTGTTTGATTCCCAATTCATTTGTCCTCTTATTTTCATGGATTCAATTTGAACTCTACAAGATTGTGAATGCTGGAGGTGCATTGAAGATAAAATGTGCGTGAAGAAGTAGCTCAACAAGATGGTTAATATTAGAGTGCATTGATGATGAAATGTGTGCGAATGAATAGCTGGGAGAGCTCTCTAGCTGACCTGGAATATTTGCTCAATGGATGTATGAAACTTCTCCGGGGTAAAGATTCGAGGGCTCTTTCTGCGATTTTTGTGAAGAGATTGGCGTTAAGTGTATGTCAATGTAAAATATGCTGCTGAGGTATAAATGATATGACATCAAAATGCACCTATTATGATGGAATGTCAAACTTCCAGTTGACTTTGCAATTTGTGCCATGCCCCTCTCACCTTTTGACCAATTGGAATGTTGCCTAACAGTGTGATAAAGGCTTTTAAAGATTAAATGCTGCAAGCCTCTAACCTGTATACTGCTAAGGGTCCATTTTCTGGCCGTAAGCTACATTTTGCATCTCTTTTTTTTTTGTTTTTAATATCATGAACATATTTTTAAGTGAAAACCCATGTGTTGTGACTCAACTCAAACACATTTAATGTTATCAAAGTAGAGCAGAAAAAATAAGTTTCATCATTAAAGTAAAATTTGACAGATACAAATGATGTCAAAGTATACATTTTTGCACAGAGTACCACTGACAATCATTGCATGGGACTACACTGACATTGCTGACATGATTCACAATTATACAAATATCTCAGCAGTGAAAAGAGATAAATACCTGATATTTCTGTATTGGTGTCCTAAGATATCATTATACAAAATTAGGTAGAAAATTTGGAAAAAGTTAAATTTGAAAAATGTTATAATTGTTCATATCTTTTATAACAGTCATGGTATTTTTCAATATAAAAATTTATGTTTGGCATAGACTATTAAAATGATACATGAAAATTATCAAAAGGAAATTTTGTTAATGAAAATTTTCAGTCTGTCCTCTTCAAAATGGGTATTTAATGTGACATAAACATTAGAAAAATAATATTTTTGAATAATGTCCCCAAAATTGCGTGGCCCAAAACTCCGCAGTTCATGGATTAATTTGTATGCAACATTGTATTTCGAGAGTATCATGTATCAGAAGATGTAAACAAAATGGCAAGCAGGGACTTTGTTGGCAAGACGTCAGGGTATTTTTGTATTTGGAATGTCTTTCTCATCACCAAAGACAAGAGTCTCATGCAAAATTAGCACACATCTCAAGTTAATTATGATTTGATTATGATATGATCTAATCATGCACCATGTATACAACAAATAAAATGTTTCTGTTGAAAAGCAGTTGCACTTCTGTACAAGTCTTACCTATTTTTTCCAAATGGGTCTAATGATATAATTTCATCTAGGGAAAAGCTAATGTCAGATCACACCATGAACATGTTGTATAATGCAACATTTATTTTTAAAATTGCTCTGAGTAAGAATATAGACAGAAATGCGTCGCACAGATTCAAGCCTGATACCACATTTATACATCACATGGAAATGGATTTAAACTACAGACTGCTGGTAATCTATGAGCTTTGCAAAATAACAGAAGAAGTAAGATGCAAAGAATGATTTCTTTGATTTTTTTTTTCATTCATTGTTCTATATTCCACATTTTTGTTCAAGTTTTTACATTCCACTTGATTTCAAAAAATAAGTTTAACAGAACAGTCAATATGAGATGGAATTAAACAAATATTATAAGGACATATGAATAACATGTAATATGAGGAACCTACTAAAAAAAAACCTAAGTTTGTCACGTGTAGGTTCCATAGTAATGATATAAGCATTTAGTACAATGAGTCAATGACGAAAAATGACAAAACATGCAAGAATGCGATATGTCAATGATGTAATGAATTAACAGATTGTATAATATTATTATAAAATGCTCGTAATTAAACTTAAGTCTCCAATACTAAAGAAGATAGCAATTTAGTCAAACATAAAATAGTTATAATACACATTGTACAATGAAAGACTAACTTTGTGTGTATGTCTATAAAATTACCGTTCAAACATTTCAAAAGCCATCTCCCAGAACTCAGCAACACAGAGACATTTTTACAGTCCCTTGTGCATTCTCTGAAAAATCAAAATTCCAGGAATGGTCATATCTCCTTTTCATGAAACCCGACACGAAACGGTTGATTTCAATTTGGCGCATTTCAGGTTATTTCATTTCCAGTGATCGTCTATGAATAGACTTTGGATGGCATTCTGGGAAGCAGTGTAGGAGGATGCATGGAATTTCAATTTACCTTGGCTGTTACCATGAATATTGAGCAGTCCTCATTATTTGCATCTTATTCCCAGATTTTCAGATTTCTAACCTCTTTATAATAGTCTATGTTCCTCTTTCTATGTTTCGTTTACTTTCTCCAGAATTCGAACCCTTGTACCTCAATGTCAATTACATTGCACACTCAATATATCTTTTAAATTCTCATTAGTAGTAATATAAACCCATAACTCATTCAGGGCAATGTGTGATTGTACTGATGATGAAGATGTGTAATATTGATGATTAATATCGTGATGATAATATTAACATTCATAATTAAAGTAAAAATGGTAACTACAATAGTGATAATATTCATAATAATAATGAAGAAGAAGATGATGATGATGATGATGTTGAGGGGGACAGTGATGATGTTACTTTTATTATTATTAATTTCTACTTTACCAAATGGTGATCAGAGTACAGCTAGTGCAGTGCATTGCATCATAACAATGTACCATCTATAGGTATCTCTTCGTGCAGCACTTATCTATTCCTAGATGCCACAACTATGCCTGTGCATTAGTATGCTTTTGTTTACACAGTGAGCCCTGTAGGTGTGAATTTAGTATGGAAGGCAAAATGTGTGACAACAGCACTTAGCCTTCATTCTCTCCCGTCCACCAACACATGATTCAGTCCAGGCATGTTATCATACATGGAGTGTGTTTATACTAAAGAGAGTAGGGCTCGTCCTTGTCTGGGCTCAATACCAGACCACTGGCATGTCCTAGATGGATGCATGTTTACATGGCAGCCCATACAGCATGGAGTATTGAGATTCCCCCCTACATGCCATTGCGCAACACTCCTGTAACCACAGGCAGAGTTATCATAGGTGGGGAATGTGTTTATACTTGGGTATGAGAGGTATTGAGGTTTGTGTACACACCATGTAGCACAGACCCATCGTTAGCACACTGGTAACCTTTAGCTGCAGTTATATCACATGGGAGTAGGTGAGTACAAGGGTGTAAAAGCACCTATGAATATTAAGGTCTTTTCCACACCACGCAAAGCAGTATACACCATTGGTATGCTATTGCCAATGCCTACTATATTAATGCTTTTGTATGTATATACCATACATACGGAGATCAAGCAATGATTTTCAGGTGACACTTTGTGTATGCTTTTAAAGATAGAAATATCATTGTATGATTTTAATCCACAAAATAAGCGTGAGTACCTGCTGGAGTTGAATGGCATGGCTACAAGACTCTGCCAGACACTAACATGTGCATGTGGTACCATTGTCTCAGATTTGCAAACACTTGCCCTTCAAGTCATGAAATACGCCTTCATCTTGTCGTGATGACTTTACCCGCTAATTTGTCAACGGTTTAATCTCCGTCCGTACAAACACCCGCTTCTCGGAAACGCCCACCAGCCCCGCTGGTTGGATGCCTTTTGCTTCACAAAAGGTCAGTGGCGGTGAGAAAAAGTAATGTCAGTGCAAAGTACAGGTTGTGGTGACCACGCTGACTCATTTGCATGCAAGGGAGGCAGCCCCTAAAGAAATGTGGGAAGTCTCAATTACTATGTGACCAGTGTGTGTAGGCGTGCCTTTAACTTGTCTTCCCACCTTCCTACTCTCTCTTCATATGGCATTATCATTTTTTTTTTTTTTTTTTTTTTTTGGTCTGTCTGTCTGAAAGCATTGAACAGCAGAAGTTGATCATTCATATATTCTGCCGGAGTGGTATATTTAGCGTGTCAGGAAAACATTGTGTATGACTGACTTGACGACTGTTGAGGCATTATATTTGTCTCAGTATACCTCTTCATAGCCTTTAGTCAAATATTTAAGCTGTATATATATATAGAGAGAGAAACAGACAGAGACAGACAGACAGAGATAGAGAGAGACACACACACACACACACACACACACACGCATGCTCAAATAGATGTTGTTGTATGGGAATCCTAACTTGAAACCCATTGAATTAAATCGTCTGGTGATTCCCAGATGTTTGTGTCGTTGCGTGTAGCAGCATTGTTCAGACCAAGTCTCATTTACTATGCATCTATGTCAATTTCATTGTCCTTCAGGCCTTGTCTAGTTATGTTGATGTCCAGAGCATTGGAGTGACAGCCATATCGTAATATCTTACTCTGTTCATATCTTACTATGATATAAAATGTTTACATGTTATGTTTTGTTAAAGAATTGGGAAATGCCTAACAGTGCTTCTAAAAGAAATCAAATACTATTGCTACAATTCTCGATCACTTAACCACTCATGAAACTGTCTTACGATTCCCATTTTGTAACTTTTATGGTCTGTACTGTATTAATCCAAAGTTTTCTCCGGCCATATCTTTGAAACATACTATAGTCATGACCAATAGTTCATAATTAAGAGCATCTGCAAGTACTGTCCCTTTGAGTCTTACGTTAAAGAAGACAATGTTTGACAGTACTGTTAAGGCTAATCTTGAACGCAAACATGAACAGGGTATTAGTGGAATATGGAGTCGCTTGTGATAATTTCTTTCATGAATCCCTGTTACTCCTCTGCAGGTTACATACAGCCAGTAGGAATCTGTGAGAAGTCAACGGCTGGGGCTGCACCCACAGGGAGCCAGGGGTCCGGAGTCATACCAAAGGTTAGAAGTTTGTTATGGCTATCAGTTTCTGCCATGTTTGTATTCCATGTGGCTGCTCTTTTCACTCCACACCGGCCCCGCCCCCTCCCTTCCCTTCCACCAGTACCATGTATAACTGGAGTAGTTGGGATACATGCCCGAGCTGCAGAGCCATTTGGTTGGAAACTGAGTTCATAGCCACTCATCCCTGACCTGAGTATGATTCGTTCGTAGCTGTAACTGCCCTCATCCATGGACAGTCCAATGGCTGGTTAGGGTTACGTAACAATTTCACAATATGTGTTGTAGTTTGCACCACAGGAGCCTGTGTCCAGGCAATTTACTGCACTGTGGTTGTGTGGTGTGTAATTATGTTTGTGTGTACTTACACAGATTCATTTGTAGGATACAAAGAACCAAACAGTCCAATGATCGCTTTTATTCCGTCATGCTTGTGGGGGTATGAAATACAATCAAAGAAAACTTACGTCTTTCCAGAAATAATGAAATATTGAACTTAGATATGACTGTGTTTATCAATCAAAATAACCGCTGAGAAGAGGTTTCAAACATATTTCTTCATCTTACAACACATTTTGGCATAAACATTCACTTTTTAACTTTAAATAACCTTCATTCCAGAATGACATGATATATGCACAATCTAGAAATAACTGACATTGTAGTAAATGTTTGTATTTTATCAAAGAGTATATGATACAACCCATGTCTAACAGTGGCAAGGATGAAAGAAATTGTTTAATCAAGTGGCTGAATTTGCTGGGAACTGGTAAAGCTGCAGTTTTGTTCTGTCTTGCAGAACACAGTTAAAATCAGATGCTAAAGCCTGGAATTATGGATTTTTGTTCAACTTGTGGTTTTGTTATTTTGAAATCAGATGCTGAAATCAGAATTTCTGAAATTGTGTACAATCCTTCAGTGTATTCATATTATTTAAGGCTTGCTGTCTTGATAAGAGTAAGATTATGCTTTACTGTTGCAACAACAACAACAAAATTAAAGACATCTCCTCTGAAGCAATTTCATATAGTGTCATCATCACTTGAGCTGAAGATGCAGTGTAAGGTGATTCTTCTCAAGATAACTTGCTCATTCTCCGAGTATCGGCACCGTCGATGGCCATGGAAAAGATCCTGTCCTCCCATCGAGGAAATTATCTTCTCTTCTCAAAAGTGGTCCTAGATTTGTGCGAGATGTGTGTCACGCTCCGGCTTTGACAGACACGACAGCCCACCCCGCTATCCCGCCTGCATTATATCCTCACTGCCCACGTATCTCCAATGGCGCGCCTGCCCTAGATCGCCCACAATTGGTACATAAATGAGAAATTGCCCGTTGCCTAGCAACCAGCTGCTATGTCCACAAATTTGGTGCGAGATGAAGAAGAACGGGAGAGAAAGAGAGAATGATGGGAAAAGGTTGGATTTCTTGGTGTGTTAGATGGATAGCAAGGGACTGATTATAATGTGTGTACTGATTAGGTTCACGCAGTGTGTTCGCAATCTTGAGTATGTTTTTCTCTGATGTTAAGGAGGTGCATATCAATGAGATTAGAGAATACTATATAATATTCCAAATAACAAAAGAGGTACATGCGTATATGATCACTGTTCCTGTAATGTACAGGACACTGTGTCAGTTTGGTAGAAGTGTGTTCAGTGTAAACATAGTGTTTTTAACACCTCGTGTGTAGTGAAATATTAAACATGTATGCATCAATGGATAAACAATTGCATGCATATGTGTGACAGAGTTGTATGTAATGTGTACAGCACAATATATAGTGTACTTTGTGGCTGATATAATTGCATTGAAGTAGAGCTGGGCAGTTAAAGCGCTTAAATTGTTTAAAATAATAATTTTGTTCAGTGACAGATATATTGGGTCAGCATTCAAATCGTCTGAAAGCCCTCAAAATCAGCTGGAACTTAGCCAAGTAATGTGTCGAAGGTGATCGTGTAGTGCTGTCATAAGAAAAGATCAGAAATCTTTGATCTATAAAGTAGTAAATTCACAGCCCGAACAATGGAAATCACAGCAACTGACAGTACCTAGTTGCAACTTCAAGGCACCCATAGCTTCTGAGCCATCATATTCCATTCAATGTCCGTGGGCCACTAACAAGAGATTGGGATGGTATTTACGCATCTTACGTCATCTTCCCCTCAGCATGCCGGTATTACCGTATTGAAATTACGGCCGGGGTTGATGCAATCGGCACCAATTAACAGCCGATCAGGCGGCGGTGGATCTGGTGGCACTTGGACGCAGGAATGGCGAAGCCAAGATAAAGGTCATAGGGAATCAAGACACAAGCGCTAATGGATTTCCAAATGCTAACTGAATTAAACAGCCAGCTTTCAGAATGTTTTGTCCAGGTGTGTGTGTGTGTGTGTGTGTGTGTGTGTGTGTGTATATATATATGTGTGTGGGTGTGTGTGGGTGTGTGTGTGTGTAAGAGAGAGTATGTACAGAGAGCAGGTGTAACCCAGGAAGTGCAAAACTTAGGAGCATTGATATGATTGTAGGATGTGATGCAGGATGAGCATTATTATATCAGACCCTTTGTGTGTGCAACCCTGGGTAAATTGACATTTTCACATTTAAATGCACATATTCTTTTCTTTACACTATAAATGCATTGAATGCCAGTGGCAGTTTGCAAAAATTACATGCTGCAAAAATGGTCATTGGTTTCAATTTGGGAAAATTTCATGCTACAAATATTTCTGGTTTTACAATATTGAATGTTGGTTCAGTCAGAAGAGTCTCTCAATTGACTAAAAATAGGACAGTCATTTCTAGATTTTGTTCGCTTCATATCTAAGGAAGATCTGTTTCTTTGTAGCAAAAAAACAAAAACAAAACCCAAAACAATCTCAAGAGTCAAAAAACTTTCAGTGGTAAAATTTTTTTTCTCCCAATAATGTAATCATGTAGACAGATCCTCATACCCATAATACACATTTGTGTACATAGGCAGACATTAGCCAATTATGGTGGCAGTGACACTAGGCTAGCACTCTGTGATTGATTCGGCGGCTGACTATCCTTTACTGTCTGAACATTGCCATAAATTAATGTTGAGTCACATAAAATTTATATTGCATACTCTACCCTTGCACGCTGATATTCACTCTAGAACCCTAGATTGAAATTACCAGACGAGTGTTGAAACAATAAATTTTTGTCACAATATCATAAAAATGATCATTGTGTGTGTATGTGTGTGTCATTGTGTGTGTTTGTGTGTGTGTTTGGCTTTTTGTTAGTGTAATTATTGGAAAAAGAAAAAGCAGTGATTATTACCATTTGGATGACATACTGATACCTGTTACTGTAGATGTCTAGCATAGTTATTTTGCTGCTTATTATTGTCATTTTGTCAAATATACATTTTATGCTTGCCCACATGATGTGTAGCATGCATGTACACACACACACACTCATGTGTAATATTGGGAGATTTTATGCGTTCAGCCATGTTGAACCAACAATGGACCACTTTACAGGCTGCATTCAGATTGCATGCAGTTTTCCGTAACAGTTTTCTGTGACCTTGCTTTAGGCTTGCCTGGCCCAGCAACAACTATGACATGCAATGCGCATTCAAATGGATAGGATTACACAGGAGATGTTTAATGACATGCAACCTTTGACGAAATAGTTCTTGAATAGGTTGTCTAGATGCAACATGCATGCATTGGAATATATTGTGAAACCTGTTTATAAGATATGCAAAATCCTAGCATTATACTGTATAAGCTGTTATTTTCACGAGGGTTTATTTTTTGCGAATTTCACGAATCACTGTTGCACCACGAATTTAACAGCAAAACAACAAATTGAATTGAATTGAATTGACTCGAACTGTGATTACAATGAACAGTTATTGTAAGTACGTGTATGTCTGTGTGTGTATGTTAGTATGCACATATATACAGTATCTGTGTGTGTCAGCCACATACATGTATATGATGCGTGTACACAATGAACTGCCTCATGATTACATGCACCATGGCCTTTTCTTAGCCCTAATGAACTGTTGTGCCTCACCATTAGTAGGTATGTTGTCAAAACAGTAGAGCCAGCTTTTGACCTTGAGTAGTGGGCCAGCTATAGTGCATTGCACTCTTGGAAGCTTGCCAGCCCTGAAACATACACTACACTATAAAGAGACACTGATTTGTGTGGCATCTTTTTTTTTTTTCAAGACTATAACATGGAACTGATGATTAGAAGAACATCACTCGATGTGGAATGTGCATTTTCAGTTGAAACTAGTGTGAGCTCTGCTTAAAATATCCTGGTTTAATGCAGGCTTTGATGTTGTCCGGATATGGCATTGTGGGAATATTCACTCACCTCTTGACAAGGAGCCATTGATGTACAGTGTTCCATGATGCATTTAGCGTAGTGCAGCAAATCACCAGTTACCACAAACATTTTCAAAAAGAAACTCAAGACCCACTTATTTAAAGAATAATTTCAATGATTTTGTGATTTATGAATTGTTCATACTCATAGTCAATTTACATGTTTATTTCTCTTGTGAATTGTAAAGTGCTAAGAAACATTTTGGTCATAAGTGCAATATAAATTTTTCACATTTTCATTGCTAACTGGAAGTGTGTGTGTGTTGGGGGGGGGGGGGGGATGACGGCGGGAAAACTGATAGAACGTAACTTGTAAATCCCCTGAGAATGCCGAACTGCATTTTCCTTTAAAGGCCAGAGGATATTTGATGCCTTCATGTGCAGGAAGAGTTTCATAAAAACATGAGTGGCTGTTTTCAGGTCACTCTCATGCACTTGAATGCTTGCTTCAGCTATCAACCAAACCTATTCACGAACATATCATCCTGTACCACCAATGTGATGGTGCTAAAAGGTGAAAATTGTAAAGCTCTTATATAGATAGTCAATTTGATATCGGTGGAACACACCTGGGTATACGCACATCACACCTGACATGATTTTGACTCGCATACAGATTAATATTTCCTCCAATGTCAAGTATCTCTTACATTCATATTGATCTCTAGTATGTCTATGTATCTATGTTATGACTGTGTTTTGTATGGGTATGTATGCATTTTATCTATGCACCATGTGTTTTGCATATATGCATGCAAACAAAAGAAATTTCCAGAAATGGGCAATAAACTTGAATGAAATTGAACTGAATTGAATAGTGACTGACATAGATCTAGGTTATTTATGGCTATATAATATAGTATCAGAAATAGAGCTGTACCCAATCCAGCCCCTCTATTTAAAAAAGGAGGTGAAAATAAAAATAGACAGATAAGGGTTAAAAGAGGGTATAGCACTACCCTGTAAATTGTATGGCAACAGAAAATCTATTTAATGGGTTGTATGACTTGTTGTGTCTGCTGCATGTACAAGTCATTAAGAGTGTGGGAGCTTGCGCACGGCCGGGATGCAATTAATAATTTATTGGCTTTGTTCAAATCAATTCACTCATGTGGGACTACTTTGTACAAATGAGATCCCAAATTGCATAGATCCTGTTGGGAGGGGCTATATAGTCCGTCATATACTTGCAGCTTTGGTTTCACAAGCCTGTCTCTCTGAGGGCCTGTATATAAATATGGGAAAACTTCCCAAGGTAAGTGAAATCACTGATAATGTACAGAATCAAGAAGTGTTGCGACCCATCCGGATACCTAAGGGAGTTAGTGGAATTATTTGCTACAGAGTGTGCTGTTATTTCCTAGTTCATTAAAATATCTGAAGGGACGTCCTTTGCAGCGAGTATGATGTAGGGGTGTAGTGGCATCGAGGCAATAGTTTTCAATGTCGTCTCTATAAAACATTTGTTTTAAATGGTCTTCTATTCATGAAATGAGGATCTTTCATGATTGTATAGTTTGCAAATCCCAGTTTCTTGCTTCACCTTTTGCTGCACAGCCAGATATTTAGCATGCTTCATTAAAACACAAATCCTTTTCTTTTTTTCTTTAATAGAAAATACTTTTAATCTTCTTGTTGAATCTTGACATATTCTGGCCGCCTCACTAAATGTATTCACATCTTAAGTAGATTAGCTCTGTCATTCTTTATGACCATCATCGTCATTTGCCATAATGTTCTGCCCTTACAAATCCTGTCCAATAGTGAGAATTTCCCTTCACTGGAAATCATCATGAGTGGTTGTCAAAAAGGACAAATTAATAAATGATGCATGTTGTCTGTGCTATGTATCATATTAGTACATTCTTCAAGATTCACATATAGGACACTTAGAAGCTTATGTCACCTTATTGCTTTCCAGTGTTTGAACAAGTGCTGTCATCTGGTACTGGAACAAAAACAAAAATCAAAAACAAGTAGAATTCTTTGTGGATAAATAGCCTATGATAAAATCCTGTTGAAAATTTCTCACCTTAACTTGTGTGCCCAACAGTCATTTCTCACTATCTATGCCGAGCAGTCATCTCAAAATATGTGTGTAATGTCTCTTAGTCTCTGCCTTACCCCCCCCCCCCCCCCCCCCACTTACAAACACATTTTCTTCTTCCATCCCACACCAATTTCCTCCCGTTTTTTTCCTCTCTCTTTTCTGTCAATGCTTTTTTCTTCATTTTTTTTTTCTGGCAAGAACTAGGTCACATGTCTTCAGGTCAGAAAGGATGAAACTGGGTTACTTGTCATTGGTAGAATCATTGGGGAAGACGGAAGACATGATGTTGTATTCCAGGGATGGGAAAGGAGAGAGGATGTTCCTGAGAAACACTGGGAGTGATTGTCCTCAAAATGCAACAGTATTTTTTTTTCTTTTGCAGAGACATTGCCCAAACTCCTAAAACTATTCCGACTCCCAAAATTAGGAGTATCATCTCTGAATATCAATTTCTGTGACAGCACATTCTTTTTTATTTATCTATTTTTTTTTATGAGCCTGCTTTGTAATGTGTTATGTCATAATCCAGATGGGATTATGAAGTTATGCAGTATTCCTATGGTGTAATTTTAGCACAGCTGAAATATCCAATAATCAACCCTGTTAAATGTTGATTGTAATTTTATTCCTCTGCAATGCCTGATTTCATTTCTGCATTCTTTTTCTTTTTTTCTCATATCTTAGTTTCTGACTAAAGTTCCATGTGGAATTAGACACCATAGACAGGTTTTAATGAATGAACTTTCCACCGTAGGGAGTTAGTCTCCTTACAGTCACTGGTATTCAGCAGCTGCGGAGGTTTGGAGAGAGTTTGGCTTGTGCAGAGACTAGAAATGTAGTGATGCGAGATTTTCTGGGAGAGGGGAATGAGCACCTTGCCATGGTGTGAGCCTGTGTCTGCGAGAAGGAACGCGCACAGAGTCTGTAATGAGAGAATTGAATGTGTAATCACATTTTCCAGCCACTGAGTCTAAACCGCTCAAGCGTGAGTATGACTTGCCCAAAGGCTAGGTGGCTTGGGCTTCTCAGGGCTCTGTTTGCACCGGGAGAAAGGCACGATTCATGGACTCACCATCATGAATTGAAGATGGTAGCCTGTTCCAAATTAGCAAATGAAAAGGTGTTAAGTTATCTAATCTTACAAAAGCATGAGAAAGTCAACATGAAGAGACAAACTGTTGCATAGGAGGTCAGTTGTTTTCACCATTTTAACCTCTTCTTTTTTGTTTTAACACAGCTTCATGTCATAAACACAATGTGAAAAGGATTGGTATTTACTTAAAACGGCTGGAAAATGTTGCTGTCAATGAAGACATCAGTGTAGCATATTTTTCTTTGCAAAATTTTATTTAACAGTGGCATTTTATTTTGGAATGGCACTTTCATTTAGATTTTAAAAAATGATAAGATTAGTTGAATGGTAGTGTCTGTTCGACCTTGTGTGAGCTCTATGAGTGCTTCTTGTAACATGTAGTTGCCATTTAGATTGAGAAAATATTGAAGATAATTTATCAATGTGCACACTCAGCTACATATCAAGATGTCATGGCTGCATAGTTGATTATTTCAAGCAAATGCAATGTGCTCCAGCTCTCGAAATATCCATGATGTTCAGTGTATGATGGGTTTCATGTGTAATCTTATTATTTTACGCATACCATGCAAGGATTTAAACTCTGTGCCATGCATGGCTTTGAAGTCAATACCAAGGATTTGAAGTCTGCACGAAGAGGAGGCAGGGTTGAGTAACATTTTGGCATCAGTTACAGAGCAGGGTGAGGTAAACGTTTACACTACCACTGATACCTAGAGGGCAGTTTTCACAAGAGAATCAGAGTAGCAGGAAAGTTTTGTGGGAGTCAGCTAGAGACTGTGACCTGTCTTTCTGTCTGAATGGTCAGTGTAAACAGGGTATTTGTGCCACTGTACTTTGTTTTTTCGTGATCAGGGCGGGCAATTTTCTCTGCACGTGTACATGAGTGAGCGCAGCGGCTAACAAAGTTACACATGCTGGTCTGATCGTGGGGGGATACGAGAGTAATGGATGAAGCCTCCGATGAGGTTCTAGATTCTTTCCAGCACCCCACCCCCCCCCCCCTTCCTCATTACCTTCAGGAAAATCAATTTGGCTTTGAAACAGCAAAAGAGAGGTGCAGTAAGGGTTTTCACATTCAAGTTTTCACAATGGACCAGCTTTAAGACGTTGCCTATTTAGTATCCTTCATGTTTAGACTTTGACAAATAGATGCTTTTGTTATATTTTTTTTGTTTTTTGTTTTTTAATGTATGTGTATGTGAATCAGAAAGTCAATGCAAATCTTATAGGGTAGAGAAAAAGTGATATTATGTTTTGAAAGAGTGGAAGAAAAGTTGTTACCTTTCTGTCATGAATATTGGATATTTCCTAAGTTATATTTCATGCCTATGTAAAAGTGAAAGCAAAGCAGAAATGCATGACTTTTTCATAGATATTATGCAAAAAGAGGGGCTTTGTTTACATGCATGCTTTTATTTCCTATTTGTTTGTTTGCTTTGTGTTCTCAGATATCATAGTTTGTGTATTTAGTACAGAATTGTAAAAGCAGACAAACCAAAAATAGACACAAAAATCCAGGGTTATTGCTTTATTTTCAGACAATTTCCAGTACTGTTTGTTGATTTGTTGTCTTTTTCAATCAGCGCTTTAATACACTGTACCACATCAGTTAAGACATCAGCAGGACAATGACACAGATTTTTTTTTTTATACCTCCGCCATGAAGTGTTACCGGAGGCATTATGTTTTCGGGTTGTCCGTCCGTCCATCCGTCCTGATCCGTCCGTAATCAATTTTGTGGACAGCGTATCTAAAATACCGTTTGAGGTATCCTAATGAAACGTGGCATGTATATGTATGAGTGGGCGAAGTTGACCCTATCAACTTTTGGGTGCACATGTTCAAGTTCAAATGCTCAAAATTTTTCTATTTCCTTTATATCTATGCAATGCATGGAGGTGTTTTCTTGAAACTTGGTGTATACATGAAATACCAAATAAAGATCCCCAGAGAGAGTTTTGGGTCATGAAGTCAAAGGTCAAGTGAAAATGCTAAAATTTCACTTTTTTTCTTCATATCTCACAAGTATTTGAAGGTATCTTCATGGAACTTAGTATATATGCATGTACTGACTGGCAGTGATCATGTAGGGAATTTAGGGGTCATGGGTCAAAGGCCAAGGTCAACTCATCAAAATGTCTTATTTCCCTCTTATCTTATGCAATGCCTGCAGGATTTTTTCTTGAAACTTAGTGTATGCATGTATTACCCAATACAGATTCGCTTGGAAGTTTCTTGCCAAAAGGTCAAAAGGTCAAAGGTCAAGTGAAAGTGCTAAATTTAACTTCTTCTTTAAACTTATAAAAGGGTCAAAAGTTGGGTACAGGTCCTCAAATCCCCAAATACCTGCACTCTTTAGACAGTATAGCCATTCATCCAGATAAACCTAATTCAAGAAAAGTGAACATTCAATGCATTTGTGACAAACGTGTCGTTTTAATATTTTGCCAGTTATGTGAAACTGTCATCACACATTGTCATGACATTGTGCTATAGACCTATTCGGAGAACCATGCATTATGGCGAAGACATACCAGTCGCCATAGCGACATTTCTAGTTCTTCTTAATCCTCTGCATGCTTAAGTTCTGATTTGCACAGAAAACCCCATAGCCTTATACACACTGTCCACAGTCCATGGCATGAAATATGTTTAAGAAGGGAAAAGGTAACAATTCTTCAACACTTTGCCTAAAAGATTCTCATAAATCCATAGACTTTACACAGGACCTGATGGGTGCCCTTAGACTGTGGGTTCAGGTATCGTAGGAAGGATTAGCAGCCATTAACTTCAGAATCTGTGTCCCAACCTATTGATATGATTGGAACTGTGTACTGTATACACCATATGTTTTGCGAAGTTTTTATTCTCGTGAATCTTGTGAGTTGGGTGCTCTTTGCGAATATAGAAACATGTGAAAATATTAACTCTGATCCCCGACATGAATGTGACATGTGTGCATACAATTCTCTAGTAAGTATTGTACTCCATGGTCGCAAATTCAACCACTGGCGTAATTGTCGGGAAGTCCCTATTTGCACAAAATGAGAGTCACTAAAAATGGCGTGTACAGTATTTTAATGGATATCCATGTCCATCATCAGTCATTGATTAGAAATCTACTAGATCAGTTGTTCAGAGATGTTGATCTTTCATTTTGTCAATCCCACTTATCACTATTCCTTTTTAACAGTATTTCAAAGAAGTTTGCCAATGTCAGCCTCCTCCATAGTCTTTGTACAGAGTGCTTAATAATACTGAAAGTTTATGTCTGCCTGATTTACCAAATAGGGTGAACCAAATTGAAATCAAAAGCGTTTTTAGAAGAATTGCCTTTTTCAAAAGTAATTTTCAGGAGTGGTTCTTGGTTCTAAAGGTACAAGGTTGCTTTGACATTTGCAGTATTTTCTCGATGTGACGGCAGTAAAGACGTCATAGTTTTGCTCTCGACAAGAGGATATTATTGTACTATATATATGCATCTTGTTAATTTTTTTCTTAATGTTGGGAAGTATCATCTTGACACTGACTGAATGTCATTTTGTTGTGAGTTGTTTTTTTTTTCTTCCCCTGTTTCCCTCATTTTCTTTTGACATCACTTGGCTGTTTCCTGTGTGTAGGGATTGTCGTCATGTTTATTTGAAAGCCACAATATGAATTCAGCTCGGCTGCGATGTTTTGATTCAGTGAGTGGGCCATGGCTTGTCAGTGGCACACTAATAGTCACGCCGTTTGAGCACGGCAGGAGACTGACAAGCACACATCAGCAGAGACCTTTTCTTCTCGCCATCTCGTTTTATGCCTGCAGGTTTAATTAAATGTCAACTGCATTTTATACAGCCTTTCCCCCCATTCTGCTGAGTATAAATATTGATTCCTTCTCTACAATGGAGAAGTATTCAAATGTCAAGAGACCTTCTAATCAGGCACATCGTGTCGGAGCGAGACGGCTCCTCACCAGTTAGGAAATAGCACAGCTCTGTGCAAGCCCTGATAGGTCAGAGGTCGTACCCTGCCCTACATTTTCTTTTCCCACCAGGAGTTGTGTAACATGGATGGTTCGAGAGTGCAGCCGCCCAAACATCAGATGTTGGACTGGCATATGTTATGCTTTTAAGTAAAAAAAAACAGTTATTCATTTGACTTGATCAGAACGTGGGTAGGGGTTTGCAATTAAGTATTGCTTTACATTGTGATAAGAAGCCCTGTCTGTAAAAGTTGATATGATTTGGTAACATATTATGAAATCTTGAGAGCATTCTTGCTGACATCCTTACTTAGCTGACAACAATGTAGCGCTAGTTTTGTTCTTGTTTTAATCATTTTATCTCAAAATTACCTGATATATTCTTTGTTCTGTTTATTGAAGTATTTAATAGAGGATGACAGAAATTCTCCCACCTATTCAAAATAATAGCCAGCTCCGGGATATAAGCATGCGTACACACATCTGCATCATTTCCATCAATTTTCTCTTGAATATGGAGAGGGTAATCCATGTAGCATTGAGTTACAGTTTAATTTTGCTTTGCTTCATTATGTGTAGTTTGACACGCATTTCAGTCTGCCACTCAGTGGGGAAAATTTTCTGTCACTTCTTCGAATTCCTTCATGGAACTCAGTCAAGTTCCTGTTTAGGTTAGTTCAAACTATTTGTATTACATTTACATTGTGTACAAGTAGATCATTTCAGCATTATTCTTTTGTGGTGGTTAGACATGAGCATATTGAGCAGTACGTGTTACTATGAACCTGCATAAAACTGAATACTTAGCACAGCCCATAAAAGGCGGTGGAGATACACCCATCCCCAAAGTGAGCAGCTTCCACCAACGCCCATCATCATCTGAGGAAAAGAAAATACCTTATAACGCGGCAAATGACACCCAATCTTTGCATAAGATATCTGTCAAATGTGTGGTTAACAATGAGATAGAAAGACAGGTCCTACTTTCCACTTTACAGAATTTTTGAAAGACACTGTGCCATGTCTCATGAATAGTCTGACTGAAGGACAAGTAGAGTAGAGGTCTGGTCTCAATGTCACAAAGATGCACTTTTTCTTTAATCCCCTCTCCCCCTTCCCTTTTCTTCAGTGAGCATCACCATGATGCTGAAATGCATACCAATTGTGTAGTTTGCTCACACCAATCTAGAGAAGATAGTAAGTCATTATCAGTGAAAGGGGGGGGGGCGAGGGGGTGAGAGAAGGAAAACAAGGTCTCTTTTACAGAGAGCGAGAGAATGAGGATGAAGATATGGTGGAGTCTGCCACCTTTGCACCTGTTCTCTCTCAGCACTGATTCAACTTGTCACAGAACATTGTGCGGAGATAAACATCTTCTAATTAGCGCACTTCAATTACACATATCCAATGGCGACGTTGGCGCGGCACCGGGCTGCAGTCGACTGATTGGACGAGAATAGACAGGAGGAAATAAAGAGAACAAGGAGGACGTAGAAGAAAAGGAAAGATCTGACAAAGTGGAACGAAAAGATTGTAGACTAACATGGTGTTGTTACCTGGGACACATGGCAGAGCGTAAGATGTGTGTGCAGATAGCATCCACATGTGATTCCATGTGGAGTTCTGGTTATGTGCATTGTGATTGAATGTAGAATTGATTTCCTGCAGTGTCATGCACTCTATAGGAATTGGATTGCATAGTTCTGGAAGACCTTTTGTTGAAGTTATGGTTGCATGAAGTATGATTGACATGTTTGAGTCTTGGTTAGCACTGCGGGTTTTGATGTGACCCATGGTTTGCTTCAAGTGCTGACTGACACAAGAAACCTCATAGCACTATACACACTGTCCAAATCCCCTGCCACAGAAAGGATTTTAAAGGTACAGTTTACCTTTGGGAGCAGTGATTTTTAAAAAATTTTCAAGTTATCACATTTGATGCATATTTGTAGGTCAGTTGTATCACAAAACATCTTATCATATAAAAATTTTTCCAGTAAGACGTAAAATATAGGGAGATATCACAGTGTTTCCCATTCAACCAAAACTAGATGGTTTAGTCTAGAAACAATTTTATTATAACTGTTGTTCACATTTTGTGTATTTAACAATACTTAACATTGATTATCCTGATTAAAATTTTTACAATGGTTGTTTCTGTGCCTAACTCACATCTTAGAACTATTTTGAAGCACTAAAGCTGGGTTTTTGTTTCATCTGCAAATGGTAAATTATGCCTTTAAAACTAAAATTTCTCTTGAAGGCATCATGAATGACATCACATTTACAGCCAGACAATAGCACAGCAAGCTTTCAAATGCCAAGGCATGCAATCAGCTAACAGCATATCATAAGACATCACCAAAGAGTTCCAAGTTAATAGAAAGGAACCACGTGTCTGCCTTCTTGAGGGATCAGTATAATCCTGCTGTTTCATTGCACACATCTCTGTTGGTTTAATCACAATATCCACGGGAGTGTGAAATGGCGCATTTTTAGGACCGTGATTAAGGTTTCATATTGATTAGTCCGTCAATCAATACTCTGGCCTAGAAAGAGGTATTTTGTCGGGCTGGTCAGCAAGGTTATTGAATATATTGACGTCAGTTCACATTTAAAGAACTTGCATGGAAGATAGGGTATACGTTTCTGTAAGGCTTGATAGTTCATGGTTCAGTGTCAGTTACTAAGATTTTGTGTCAAATACCACTCATAACACTTTCTGCAGTAGTCACGCTGCACTGATGAATAAGGAGTGTGCAGGGATGTACCTTATCACAGCAAGAACATCACATGTACCATAGACATAAAAAATCCGAACCAGACTGTGACAAGTCTAATGGAGTCATACAAGTAATTTGGGTATAGCCTTGTTAGTGTGGAGACATCATCTTACACTGTCATTTCTTACATCTAAGTTGAAAAGTGCAGTGAACTAAAAGTCATTTAAACATGGAGTCTTTATTTAGTGATACCAAATTCATTTGAAGATAAAAGATCAAATCAGTGATACACTAAAATTTCTAGATGTTTCTTTCATAAATTTCATACATTGCAATCTCAAGCTTGTCTGAAGTTTGCCTGACATTTTAAAAATTATGATAGATGGAGTTATTTCACCCGTAGAAAAGGTCACACTGCAAGCACAATGAATACTAGAAACTCATCATTGCAAGAAGCAAACGTGCATTTAATTCATCATCATGAAATTGTCAGGTTAGATACTCTCACTAACAGGCATCGTATCTTTATTTACTGCCTTTTAACAATAACATAGTTTTTCTTTTTATAGTTTCTGGCAGAAAATTTATCGCTCTATATGAGAGATCCGTACTGCCAGATGCTGTGAATTGTTGATGATTCATAAGAGGAAAGAAAATAATGAAATTTGGTTGAGGGTTCTGATGGTCTGGGTGCCTATATCTGCGTGATGAAGGTCTGTAACGACCGAAGGGCGACTTCCGTCAAGTATCAGTCCTGCACGGTAGGATGAGAATTGGCCTTTGGAGGGTTACCGGCAATCAATCGCAAGGCTGTCCAACCCCATCATTATCTCTGACAGCGCCGTCTCCCCGGGAATGCTGGTTTGGAGTCCCCGCCCCGCCCCTGCCCTACCAAGCCCGCCCTGGCCTGCCTCCGCCCCAAATTATGACTCCGCTCATGTTTTATCCTCCAAAGATCATGTGAGGAGGAGAGTTGAGGTCAGGATGGCGCTTTCCGTGTGTCTGGCTTCATCTTTGCTCATCGACTTCCAGTGCATGATGCCCATCACGTTGGAGATACTTGAGGTCCATTATACCTCAGATTAACCCCCTTGCTTTGTTAGCAGTGGCTTTTCATCCACTGGATCTTTATCTTACGTGTCATATCAGGACAAATCAAGATGAGAAATGCCCCCCCCCAAAAAAAATAAAAAAATAAAAAAATAAAAAATAAAAATAAATAAACCAAAAATCACGAAACCCTTGTGTATCAAGGATGTAATGCATTGCAACTTGCCATAATAGTAACAGTTCATCTTTTATACACTGCCTTTCAAGCCATCTTTTTTTAAAAATCGTATTGCCATACATGTATATCATATCATACAGACTGTCATTAGGTGCCATAACAATCTGAAATACCACAGGTAGCCACATATTTCTGAGATACATGTGTATGTTTACCCAAATTGAATGTCATTTTCCATATCAAGATAATTTTGATTAGATTTGAGTACTTTGTAATTGTTCCTATATTTTTGTTTGTGCATTGTGCGATCAACATACATTTTTATATCCTGATATGTGTACATGTAAAATGTACATAATATTTTCCCCATTTACTGTATATCTTTATTCTCTTTGTGCCAGTACCACCATGCTCTGTGATTGCTGTTCTGTTTGTGCTTCCATTTATCCATTTAGATGTTGATAACTATCTACCTCCTAGATTGTTATCAATGTCCATCAAATGGGGAGGTGACTGATTTCTGTAAAATGTGATAAGCGTCTCTTGCAAGGTCAACATCTACAATTTCACTCTGTGAACGGTTTAGCTCAAGAAACAGTAGATTGGTGTGTTTTACTTGTTTTGATCAAATGTCCTTCTTGTTCTTCCTGAGCGTAGATAAGGAATGCAATGTGAGTATATCGTCGCTGGACTGACAAGTCCTTGTATCTCAAAATCTGCTGAAAATCACTTTTTGGGATGAATTGTCAGATAATCAGTAAAGTGATGCCATGTCCAAATCCTTGCTGTCTTACCCAAAAATGAAGCCACCATGGCATTTCAAAGGAAAGGCTATCCCATTTTTAGCTCACCTGAGCCAAAGGCTCAAGTGAGCTATTGCGATCGCCCTTTGTCCGGCGTCCGTCGTGCGTCGTCTGTCGTCCGTCGTGCGTAAACTTTTTACATTTTCATCTTCTTCTTGAAAACCCCAAGACCGATTTTCATCAAACTAGGCAGGTAGCATCCCTAGGGGGTAAGGAACTCAATTTGTTAAAATGGGCACCATGCCCCACCCAGGGGGCCCCCAGGGGGGCCCAAACCCCCCAAAATTAAGGAATCTGTAAAAATCTTCTTCTCTAGAACCAGAAGTGATAGAGCTAAGTTGATACTATGAGTTAGTACATTGATGATTGTAGTTTCAAGTTTGTTCATGGCAGAATCAGGGGTGCCCCCCGTGGGACCCAGGGGAGGGGGGTGGGGAGGGGTCCTAATGGGGCCAAAATTATACATTTTCATCTTCTTCTTGAGAACCCCATGACCAATTTTCACCAAACTTGGCAGGTAGCATCCGTAGGGGATTAGGATCTCAATTTATTAAAATGGGCAGCATTCCCCACCCAGGGGCCCCGGGGGGGGGGGGGGGAACCCCCAAAATGAAGGAATCTTTAAAAATCTTCTCTAGAATCAGAAGTTATAGAGCTAAGATAATACTATGAGTGAGTACATTAATGACTGTAGTTTCAAGTTTGTTCATAGCAAATCCAGGGGTGCCCCTCTTGGGGGCGGGGTTGGGAAGGTCCAAATGGGGGCCTGAATTGTACATTTTCATCTTCTTCCTGAAAACCTCAATTTATCAAAATCTCAATTTATCAAAATGGGCACCATGCCCCACCCAGAGGGCCCCAGGGGGCCCCCATCCCCCCAAATTAAGGAATCTTAAAAAAATTTGGGCCCTTATTGTACATTTTCATCTTCTTCTTGAGAATGCCTGGTCAAATTTTAGTAGTGCTGTGAATAATTTAGATTAGTGACTGCGTGAAAGGTGAACTTGCGATACTCAGGTGAGCGCTAGACCCGCGGGTCTCTTGTTTTGTTATGCTTTGGCTGCCAGGTTTTTCACTCAATTCTGACTATTTGACGATATTGAGATACGAGATTTTCTCTCCCCAACAGCGATATGCTGTATAGGTATATATGCAGAGTTTTACCGCAAAACGAGCTAACTCCATTCTTCTTAAGTTGAGATATTTGTGGTAAATGCTGCTAAAAAACAAAAAATGATAACAAAATTTAGGATTTTTGAATCATAACTTCTAGAATATTCCTTGTTATGTCACAATTGAGGTATTACTGGAAAGGTTTGATTTTTGCTCGATCTAATGATGGACTTACTTTGAAACGTTTGAAAATTTGGTGCTTAGCTCATTTTGCAATAAAACTCTTCATATTAATTCACTGAAAACTTGATGTTTGGAGGTGTAATACATCTACCATTATATTTCTCAAATGAATCAATTATCATAGTAAAATGAAGTACTGGGATTCACTTTGAAAATTTCAGCCTCGAGCTTCTGCCAGAAATCTTTTCCCAAACAATTCTCCTTCTGCAATACCCAACACGCTGGCCTTGGCAAATAGCAGGTTTTATGAGCCAATGTTGTTGCCTAGGTGACCTACATTCACCACACAATGTCACAGTAAATTAAAGGGTTTATGTGAGCTATTACGAGGGGGAAAGAGTAATGTACAAAAATGCCTTTTCTCTTTAAATGGAAGTATTTGTTCTTCCCCTACCCTTCTCCTGCTATATTTTCATATTTCTTGTCAATCTCTCCTAGGTCTTTCCTCTCTCTCTCTCACTGTTGTGTTGTTACCCCTTCATATCTTACATCATAAGCTTCTCAATCAAGAAAGCAACTCCAAAGCAAACAACTCAATGTCTATAGTTTACTCAGAGAATCTAGAGGAAGAGATGTGTGTTGATGACGAATCATTCAGTAGTTTGGAGATAAATTGGGAAAGAAAGATTCTGTTTCTTTCTTTTCAAGACAAAGAAATGGTCAGTATTTTATTTTGCCTGTGGTCAGTATTTTATTTTGACTGTCGGCAGTGATCAGCATGTTTTCAAAATCGTTCTGATACTATTGAAGGTTAATTGAGTGCTGTGCGGTTTGAAGTCATCAAACTCCACACAGTGTTTTCAACCTTGGATGAATTCAGTGGGCTTCTCATGGTCATCATCCCCGCCCCGTCCCATCCCACCCCCACAAACATGGCCAGATATGATTTATGTGCTTTCAATGCCCGTTACCTCAGTGGTACATCAAGGTAGTTCTTCCTCTAGATACTCATTAGCAACCAAGGTCACAATGAACTTTGTCGTCATATTACCAATGCCCAACTTGCCTGGCGTGTGGGACCAGATGAGATTAAAGCAGCCATTGACATCACCTTCATTTTTGTTTTTAAAGCAAAACAATGCCAATAAAAGAAATAACGTGTGAGAAGAAGTGGAGAGAAAGAGGGGGAGAAAAGAGATCATATTTGAGCCACGATGGCAGTTCCCGTCTGAAATTTGGAGCTCGCTTCTTCTTCCATGGCAAAGAGGGGACTTCAGTGGGAATTCATTCGTAAAGGTCACGTCAGCCAAGCGTGCATTCAAGCCCGGCCTGTTGAGCCACCTTAACACAATTAAGAAGGCTGGGACGGTGTGTGCAATGTGGGACTGATGGTGTGTGCATGGGCACCACTCACCCACACACATTCACGGCAAAATGTACCTCTGTGCAAGCGCATCTTATCTTGTCTTTTTTTCTACCTCTTTGAAAAGCTCTTGCAGAAAAGATGTGAAATTAAAAGCCTGCTTGTTGTCTGCCGTCATACAGAGAAGTACGAGGATGGTTTATCAGAAGTCACTGACAGGTGACAAGATGAGAGTGTGGTGTCCCTACCATCAAGGGGAAAGCACTTCGTCTCACAAAACCTATGGTTTTTTGTTACTTCAAACGCCAATTCATTGTAGTGAAAGATCATGGAATATTCCCCCCCCCCCACACACACACACACGCACACACACAAAAAGACATGTGTGACTTTTCAGCTAGAAGTGTCTTTTATAATTGGGCATGAGAGCAGTCTCTTTTATCATTATCAGAGGTTAATTTGAATATATAGTGCATAAAAGTCAACATCGTAATAAACACAAGATTTTATGAGCTCACTTCTTTGCTTGCAATTTACCGAAGATTTTCAAACTGAGATGTTACAATGATGTAACGTTTACATCAATTACTACTTCCAAATAACAGAAAACGTTAGAGAGGTTGCTAGGGAATTCATTACCTATATGTCACTATAGATGTCTTTGCCATACTGAATTACCTGTTCTATTATCATAAAGTGTGTACAGTGTGTGAATGGGCACATTGTTTCAATGGTATGTCATTCATAGCTATTGTTGTACATGTGGTATATTTCATGGTGTTTTTATTTTTGCAAGTTGACAGATATTTTATGCAAAATGAACAACTTGCAAAAAAATATTGCCTCCTGTAACATGCGTGTATGGTTAGGCAATCATTAACATTTCTCTTGAAAAGTGATAATATTCCTGTCTTCATTCCGTCAATGCAGGTTCTCCATTGCCAAACCAACCTTTTGCACAATTGTTTTACGGGTTCCAATGTGCAAAATACCATACTTACAAAATTTATGGCATATACAGTGATTTACCATTTAAAAAAAAAATGATATTTCAAAGCTTGTCAAGCTGCACCTCCCCTCCTGTCATTCACTCATGATATGTCAGATTTCATCTTCTGAAGAGAAATAACATCTAACGTTTTAAAAGATAACGTCATCCGTTGCCTAATCTCTTTTCTCTCATTTTTTAGGGACAAATGCTCAAGGATCTTGGGTGGACCCGAGGTTGACATGGCCGGACTCACCTGTACATAGAAGAATATGCGAAACCAATTACCCATCGATCCATGCGTCCAAGTAGAGCATGCCACATATCTTGATAGAATGGCAAGTATGCAATATCTTTTTCTCCCATGTAGTATGATAACAGATTAAAAAAAAAAAGAAAGCTAAAATTCCACTATTTTACCATACCTTGGAGATTTATGGGACTCAATGTATCCACTTAGTTAAACTACACTGTACGTATTATATGCATTACTGCACAATTATTCTGTAGGAAAAGATTTGGGCGATGGGGTCAGATGTCAAGTAAAAATATAAAAATGTCACAAATTTTCCCCCATATTTTGAAAATAGCTTTCAGTAGTATTGTCATGAAAATTGGATAGTATCATAAAAAGGCAAGGGTCAAAGGTAAACTAAAAGCTCAAATTCCCAAATTACTTGCCCTTTGAAACAATTCAGCCATCCAAATGAAACCTGGTTCAAAGAATGTAAACACTCAACACATTTGTGGTTGTGCCCTACTTTTGAACATGTCATTCCAGATTTTTGCCAATCATGTCAAACCATCATCTCACATTGTCAGGATGTATTGTAGACCTATTAGGAGAACAATGCGATATGGTGGAGGCATACCAGTTACCATAGCAACATTTCTAGTTAATTGTGGTCTTATATGGATCCAGAGATGCCAACTGTTATTATTTTGCAGTATTTTGCAGTATTTTGTACTGTTTGTTGCCCAAAAAGAACTGTAGGTTACATAAACACAATATTATTGTGTATCCCAAATTGTGTAACTACACACGTCTATTGCTTGAAAGGTACAAATACTGTTTTTCCGCCAAAATACACCTTTTTAGCCCTCAGAGTACTGTGGTGTTGTTTACAAGGTTGGCATCCCTGTAGATCAGCACTTGAACTTTATCAAGATGCTCGCAGCACTACAGGCATTTGCACCTAATACCTCCTGTGGGATTTGTTCTAGCTAAGCTTTGAAGTATCTGGCTTGCTTGAATGATATCAAAGAGAAATTGAGAGCTAGAGTTCTTGTAACGTGTTGTTGTTATACAGTGTATGATCATCGTACTCAGAGCATTAAGCTGTGTGCTGTATGATGTGTTGTTCATTTCAAGTACTGAATTAGAGGCCTAAATTAGCTCATTATTTGATAAATCAAGCAAAGTTTTTAGACATTTTGCTGAAAGTGTATGTCTTGGGAATGAAAAAAAGAATTGCTCTTATTTAGAGCAGCCTGATTATGATGTCCAATATGGCCATGTCTAACTATAACTCTTTGAAATTATGTGGTGTATCAGCCTCCTCATCAAAAATGTTGTTAAAGTTGGACATCAGGGGAGAATGTCATTGAAATCTAAATTGTTGTTGTCCCTGGTTTGTTTGTTTGTTTGTTCATTTGTTTTCAGGAAGCATCGCTATTGGCCGTATGAGCATATTATGCAAATGAGTATCTATAGTAATAAGCAATGATAGGCAATAATGTCATGATCACAAGTCTGCCACTGACCTGCACACAAATCTGTGCTTCTTTTCTCCTCTGTTCGATCCAAATTAAAAAAGAGTTGGTTATAAAACTTGTATCTATTTTACTGAATAAAGATTACTGTAGGGTAGCACTAATATACATATACCACTGGTGACTTTTAATGATGTAGGGATTGTAGTCGCTAAATGCTAAATTAATTACCAAAATCATAGTTTATATTATATTGTCAGATTCAAACCAATGAGACTGTTGCTAGGTGATAAAATCATCACTTCATTTAATTTGCATATGTAGTTGCGACTATTTCATGGAAACGTTAAAACTTCAGATTTCCAGAACTTTTTTTCACTTCATGTGTGCAATTTCTATCAAAATTCACCGGTTGTTTGTTAAATTACAATCTGTTACATGGAATTCTATGTGCATGGAATGGAGCGGAATCTCACCATAAAAGGCGCGAACCAAGAATGATAAAGGTCACAGCACTTCATTATGATGAAATGGTGCTTCAGAAGAGGAAGGTGTCTGGGTGACGTTTGTGTGGTAAAAACCCACACTTCAGTCTGCCATCTCACTTCAGGAAGAATAATTAAATGTGCAATATCTGGGCTTCATTTTCAACAATAAAGGGATTTGAGATATTTATAGCAGGCATGAATTCAGCACGCCATGTGCCCTGTAAAGCTGATCTGCTGATGTTGCACTTCATGAGGGAGGGTTTTTTTGTTGTTGTTGTTTTTTTTTTTTTTTTGTCCCGTTTCTCAACGTCATACAGGTTTGATTTAATTTGTCAGTTATGGCGATACTCGGTCTTGGGAGCTGCTAGCAAAAGCTGATCCGCCGGAGACCCCGTTTGTGGTTAACCCTTGTTCTAGCAAATCAGCGCAACCAGGCAGGCCTAATGGAAATGAAATGAGTGGCTTGGGTGGCGAAAATACCCTTATGGACACACAGAGAGTTAATCTTGTATTATACTAGGAGGCATTGTGTGTATGCCATGGATTTTTTTTTTTGTTTCTTTTTTAGTAAAAGGCAGCTTCAAGATTCATTAACCAGCTACCTCTGTATGCATAGATTAGAATTAAATAGAATTAGATAGTATTAGAACTCTAATCAATGAGAATGTGGTCCAGACCAAACCAAAGAGTAAAGGAATCATGTCATGTTACTCTGATGACGCAAGCAAGAAGATGGGGGCAGATATATTGGAAAACCATTCGGGTCCAACAATTTGACACATACCAAAGCCTCGTGTCTATTCATGTTCGACAATATACTTGTTCGTCGAGCAGTTTCCTTTAATGTGCTGTTTAAAAATGTGAAATAAGATTCTCAACTGGAACTGCGTAAATATGTACAGTGTTCACTTTACCACTTTATAGGACAAAGACAAAGACAAATTATCATTTGTCTACATGATTAGACTGGTGAAAACAATTTAGTTCTACAACAGACTCTGTATTCCCTTCTTGCTAGGACTTTATGTTGTGTATATTCAGGGCGACCAAACAGGAATGTAGGATTACTTTGAATGATGCTATCAATCGTGAATTATTTTTGTGATAGTTTGGTACTTTGCCCACATGAAATAGATTAGGAGTGAGTCTAAAATTCATCACTCTTTGTTCGTATTTTTTGCTTCCAGATGCCTGAATATATTGAACATAAGCAAGGGCCAGTGCTGTAGGATCAATACCAAGGTACAGCTACCACAACCAAAAAAAGGAAGGAAGGGGGAAAAAATATCTCGGCGACTATGGATCCAAAAATCAGTATAGGAGAGAAGAATGGCAAGGAGAAAGTGCCCGATGTGCCCCACGAGGTCACAGAGATACGCATCGACGCACCAGATGCGAACTTCAAGTCAGAGACAGGTAAGCAGGTGGATCCCAAACCTGCCGGTGCCAAGAACAATGACCTGAAGAAGCAGGACAGTAAGAGGAATGCCATGCTGACCAAGAAAAATTCATTCGATAAATCCCAGGATGGGGAGAAAGGGAAGGAGGGGAACGGGAAGGGGCGTCTCCGCAAGGAACGCTCCTTCGAGTCGACGAAAAAGGACTCCCCGGGCGGGAAGAACTCTGACGGGCAGGGCAACAATAAGAAACATGACTGTTCCAGCAAGGTTGGAGGTGGACGCAACCCCAAGCTGGGCCGGCGAATGGGGTCGGAGGAGGGGGTCAAGTCGGAGGGGGAAGGGATGCCACGGGTGCGCAGGCAAGCGAGCCAGGAGGAGGCCGAGACCCCCTCTAGGCGGAGGGCCAATGCTAAGAAGTTTCTCCTGCGGAGTCAACCAGTTTCAGATGACATGTCACCACCGTCTACACCTGAACTCAACTTTGGTGAGGTAAGAGCTCGTAAATCCTGTGAGTATGTAGTTCCATTGCCAAATATTTTGGATTGCTGTCGTCAGGTGATACATGGATGTGTAGTCTAGAAAAGCTGTCCGTGAATGCTGGAAAGCAAAGTTTAGTATTAATAATGTATTAATTGATGTCTGGGCCTTCAAGTGTCTTAATGAGATGTTGATATGTAGAAGGAGGAGAGTTACACTAATGGCTTTTCCATTGTCCAGTTTTCCTTTTTTTATTTACAAAAAGGGCAATCTGTCACTTATAAGGAATTACAATCAAGTTCATTCTTACCAGTTATCCACTATTGTTCCTACATTTACAAATCAACTGTTAACCGAGTAATATTCATCCATGTGACATATAGAGTGATGAATGTCTCATGCAAATTAAACTTGTGTCCTTATGTTGGTTTCAACACGTAAGCCAACAGTTTTGTGTTTTGCGCTCATCCCATGTGACCCTGTCTTGTTCCTTCTCCTAGGATGACAAGAGGATACGAAGGCTGCCTCACCAGCTGAGTGGTGAGACGCCGTCGAATCGAGTGCACAAGCAGGGCAGTCTGGAGGCCCGTAGCGAGCCAGCGCTATCAAGAGGTGACAACATGAGATCTATGTTTGTTTGGGTGTATTCATGGGGGGAGATGGGGAAGTGGGGATGCTGGATGGGGGATGGGGATTCAGGTTGGGGCATGGGGAGGGGGCATGGAGGGAAAGAAAGTGAATTCAAGAGGGGGGGGGAGGGGGATGGAGGGGAATTTGGGATGGGGAGAGGGAATGGTGGACGGGGAGGGATGGGGAGAGGGTCAGCACGTGATGGTATCACCAGACCTTTTGCTCAGCTCCTGGATTTGGAGAGGAGAGATTAGTGGAGAGGGGGATAGGGGATGGAGGAGGAGGGGCTGAGTTAGAAGTTGAGAGCGGCGAGGAGAGAGTTAGCATGTGATGGTATCACTAGACCTTTTGCTCCCAGGCTTGTTGTGATCGGGTCAGGTTCATGTGGATGATGGGATGGGAGGGGGAGGGGGTTGGAGAGGGAGTAGAGAAAGAGCTAGGGTTTCATGAGATGAGGAAGAGGAGAAGAACCAAGAGGTGATTAATTGACTGCTGGCTGGTTATAGGAAAACTGGCACCATCCAAGATAGTTACTTCCTGGCTCGACTTTCACTAGCAATCTAAGGGAAGGCAGAAATGGCCTGGAGGCACACTGAAGTGGTGTCATTGTGATTAATTTTTTTTTTTTCAAAGGAATGGTCAATTGACCTGCTGGAATCAAATAATTCACTCCTTGATATGAAACTGCCAGATATGGAAACATCAATCTGAAGAGATGAAAAAAAAAAAGCAAAGCATCACAACTACCCAGAGCTCGTGATCAGCATCTTTCTACTTTGGATTTTCGGAAATTTTGATATCATCATCTTTCTTTTTTTCACTGTTTTCTTATTTCTTGTCGATGGTACATCCTTTGATGAGTTTCTGGATTTCTTTAGCTTGCTCTATCTATCTGTCTGTCTATCTATCTATCTATCTATCTATCTATCTATCTATCTATCTATCTATCTATCTATCTATTTATCATTCTATATTTATTGATCTTGTCTCCCTCCCTGTGCTCTATCATTTCCATTTTTGCCCCACCCATGTGTATCCTCCGAAGGCTGTGCTTGAACATGCTTTCTTGACCTATTTTCGAATGCCTCCATGCTGAGGGGGTTGAAGGGGCATTTAGCTTTTGGGGCGTCCACGTAAATTCTGGGTGGATATATCGTAATTCAACAAGTTATGATGAAATAAATGGTCTGATATTCATCAGGCTTTGTGCAAAGATGAAATGTGACACAGTGAATAAGGGGGGCTTGTGTTTGTGTGTGTATGTGTGTTTGTGTGGGTGTTTTTTAATTTATGGCTAAGATCATAGGATCCAAATTTGTTATGTTCTCATTAAACTTGGTATATGGGTATAGTATGAAATATTCATTCACTGATGGCATTTTGAGCAAGTTCTTGTGAACGTATCCGGGGTCAGGTAGTGATCAAGGTCAGATTTTGACATTTTGAATGTTTATGATTCTAGAACTATAGGGATGATGTAGATTGTGTCACTTTATTAATTGGATTTTAGGCAAATCTCGAAAGGGCAGAATCTGATAAGGTCAGAGGTTTATCTCAAATCTTTACATTTTCTATGTACGTCCTATGCTTATGAGGTAATCTGTGCTATTTTAGGGGTTTTATGTCATTAACTGGCCATTAGGACATTCCTTTAATATCACAGGGCAGTTGATTTATCATATTTTGCACAAAATAGAGAGTGGAGGGGGTGGCTCTTGGGGGATTAGATGTGAACATGTATTCGCAATCCCCCACATTCAGAATTTTCCTCAGTCTTATGTCATAACGACTAGCATGCTGAACCAGATGACTTATATATATCATATATAGTGCATTCAGATCACACCATACCTTCCCACTACAGATAGGTTGTTGTGGCAAAGAGCAAATGTGTGCAACGGATAGCATTCTCTCATCCTGGAGACTCATTATCTTTTGAGGGGAAAAGATACAAATTGTAACTTGATTTGTGAGCAGTACCAGCTACTCTGTAAGAGTGTGTGATGTCCAATAGTGTTTGTGATAGGAGTGTGCACTGTGTTCTTTTCTTTATAGCAGAGAAAGCTAAATTTGCATTATCATACTTTCCATTTGTGTACACTGTTTGTGGAGCATTGAGATCTTCTAAAGACACCACATACTCAATTGATGTCTGTACTTTTTATTTCCGCGCCTCCCCAGAGCCCAGCCAGGAGAGGGAAATCTACACAGACTCCAGTGGGGTGGACCTCCACCAGTTCATCGTGGACACCCTGCAGAAAGCCAATGACCGCACCATGCTGCTCAAACTGGAGAATGAACTCACCAGATTCATCCAGTCCGAGTGAGTGGATCCCTCATCTCAAAGCTGTTGCCCCTTGTAATATCAAGGAGAGAAGAAGAGTTGTGGCTCCACTTAATTGAGCTTGAGCTTGCTTTGGTTTGTTCGGGAAACCATTCTAGGCCAATACTAGTAGTTCCACATACTCACAAAGATGTTCTTCAATCTTCTCAGTGCACCATAGTAATTGTCTTTGCTTTTTAGTCTTATTTTCCACTTTTAAATTCAAAGCTGGTGGTGCAAAGTTATTTTAGACCAAAATCTAAGAAGTAACACATCCAACAATTTTTTTTTTTTTTGTCTGAGCTTAACCCGTAAAGGAGTTCTCAGTCACCTGCATTCACCGAGATTATCATGTTAATCTTTGTTTCATCTGCAGCGAACACATGCTAAAGTTCCCCTCCATGACATCATACCACCGGATGATCGTCCACCGTGTTGCCGCCTACTTTGGCCTTGACCACAACGTTGACCAATCAGGGAAAGCAGTGGTTGTGAACAAAACGCCAAATACAAGAATGTGAGTTGCACCGTGGAGAGGCATTCTTGTCTTGGCTCGCCATTCAGGCCGTCGTTGCTTTCATTCTCTGTCAATACATTTAGCCAAAATGTATTCATACCATACCTCAGGATTTCCAGTTGGTGAGACTTAACAAGCCTGTGGCACAGAACAGAAAAGCTATGCCCATTTGACAACCCTTGGATGTAAATATGTTTTTCTTTTCCTCCCATTCCACCTCAAAGTCTGTCGCATAAATCTCGTCCCGCCAGGCAATTTGCAGATGGCAGGGGAGATGAATCACAATTATTTTGATAAATCATAAACATTCATCAGAGCGTGGCAGTAAATCTTGCGCGAACATGGAAATGTGTGGCCATGTTACTGATTCTGCACAAATTGCATGTTATCCTAGGCTGCCTGTAAATCAAAAAATACCATCATTTCATATCATTGTGCCAACTAGTAGGGCTTCATCGAGCTGATCAGACTAACGTTTTGCTAATCTGGGGAAATTTGTACCCACTTTGCCAGCTGACACTGTAAATGTCATGGTATTTGAAGTTTGTCAGTATACTTAAACTACAGATGGAATTCTGCAATGAATTATTCCTGTACATTGCAGTTTGTCAACTTATCAATGAGAATTTGATTTCAGTAGTCATGATATGCAATTTATGTAGACCCCAACCATGAAGTATTTGGATGCAAACCTAAATAGGTAAGCATTCCAAATTCTAGAATAGATTTAGGGCACTGTTTCTGTAATCATAGCAATCTAATATTAGAATATGACATTCAACTTGGTGTGTTCAGATTTATGATTGATTTGAATTGATTTTTTTCATGAGAGAACAATGTACAGCAAGGTACCACAGAAGCAGGTTGTATCCTCTTCCATGAGCTCAAACAGCGATTGGTAGTTTTACCTGGATTAAGAAAATCAAGCTTATATTTTGTTGAAATGATTTGACAAAAATACTGTACGAATAATGAAACTTTTGTTTAGAAAATGTGTTGTAATGACAGTCACATTTATTCATCCACCTCAGTATCAAAATGTTGCCTCGTGCAAATACAAACTAGAGCAGATTCATTGGAATAAAGATAAAAGTATGAGTGTAGTGGATTTTAACCAAAACTTAAAGAAATTTTCATCAAACTCCACCAATGTGTACTACTAATGTTTCTGCATTCACTAAATCCACATGTACATTTGAGATAAATTCCCTTTAATAGGGCCAACCTTGTAGATGTTTGTCCTACTTTCCTGGAATTTTCTCTTGTGCATCAGTGACTTCATTTCCATAGTGTGAAATATCTTTTTGTTGTGGGGTCTATTCTTCACTGTTTTTTGTATGACTGCTGTGATAAACGGAGCTGAAATCTCTCGCCCTCTCGTAGACCCGAGCAGAAGTTCAGAGAGCACATCAGAGAGGAGCCAATGGAGAGTACGGCGAAGAAGATCCTGAAGAGAGACAACACGACCAGCTTCGATGACAAGGATGAAGAGGTAGGATGAGTTTGGTTGACCCTTGACCCCTTCGGTAACCTAGGAGGATGGGGGGGGGGGGGGATGGGTTGATATAATACTTTCAGTTCAAATGGTGAAACTTTAACTTCTACCTTGTTGTATGACAGAATTCAGAGTATTTTTCTGATTACCTCTGGAAGAGGCATTATATCAGCAATGTTGGTGCCATTTCATAAAGATGTAGCTCATATACGATATTTGCATGTAAAGACATAAATTCCTTATGTTTGGAAAATGTAACGCGGACACAAACATTTCAGTCATGCGGGGGGGGGGGGGCTCTTTTTCAAAGGTATGAAGGCACAGCGAGTCCCATTACAATGTTTCATTTTGATTGAAAGGTCAATAGAGCATACTTTGAAAGTGTTTTGAAATTATGACTCCCATTGCGAGCAGAAAGTTTATGAATTATGTAATAGCACAACAATATTAAAACATAAAGGAAGAAATGCAAGATGGCACTCTTCTACTTCTCTGAAAGAGAGAGAGAGAGATGATCTCCCCAGATAGAGAAGAAAGCACATGAAGAGTAATCTAATGACAGATATTTGTGAACATTTCAGAGTTTCTGTCAAATTCTAGATTGGGAGAATCATGCAGCCCCCCCCCCCCCCCACCACCACCATAAGAACTGATAATAACAACAGTTAAATGCAACAACAACTAAACAACAACATACTAACAAAAGTAAAGATCTAAAATTTCAGAACAATGGGACAGATCAGCATATGAATGACGCTCTCTCTAAAGTTGAGCATCAAATATAGCACTCAGTCTTGTTGCCGAGTCAGATGATTACATTGCCCATGGATAACTGCTCTTTTCTTTAATTGGATAATCATTTATGCATTTCATTTCAATGCCGTAAAAGACTCTTTCGCATCAAAAGAAGGCTTGCGGGACAAATGTATCTCATATGTTTTTGAGTATTGTTTTGAAGGTGGTATTCACAAGGGAAAATGTTCATGTTTATGAAATTCAAAAAGAGTGAATTGAAATCTGCTGTGGTGCCATGTCAATGTTATGCACAATTTAAAGTCATGACTAGTTTACATTTGTTCAATTTTGCTAAAATCCTACAGTGATGTTTGTTGCATTGTATAATTTTTCTTTATTTTGGAAGTAATGAGCTTGTGCAGGAAACTTTTCTCATGATTCCTGCACAATTTTACCAGTAAAATCTGAGCAGAAAGACTAAAAAGTCTGCAGCATTGCTATTGCTTTCTGGTACCTCTTCCATTACATTCGTGTTTGCCTTTAATCCATATCACACAATTGCAGTGTTGTGTGACTCCACAGAAAAAAAAAAGAAGAAACTCTTTTACTGGTGCATGTCTATGCTGTAGTAATGCAGAGTGTAAATTTGTGCATGGATCATATTTGCTTGTGTTCTTATGTGCTGCATGAATTTCTATCTGCAAAAATCATATGCCATTCAATTTTACAGTCTGTACAAGATTAATGTTGAATTTCAGATGCCTTTTTTGTATGAAATCTGTATATTCCCATGTTTTCAAACTTAGGACATGCTTTCATGAACTCTGGAGATTTCTGTCAGCTACCTATAGCATGTTTTTAATAAAAGAAAAAATGAATAAAGGAGGATTAGCGGACCAAAATTCTCTGCCCAGAGAAGATCGACTTTGAAAGTTTCAATTTGTGTAGAAGGGCCTACATCTCCTTCCACTATTCTTTTTCAGTGTCAAAATGGGGCAGTATTGCTGTTACATAACATATTCCACCACTGATTGTATATGATGAACTTTTCCTCTCCCCCCCCCCCCCACCCCACCCCAGAATGAATGCAGGTTTTGTTCACAATTAGACTGGATAGACTGATTAGCCAGTATAGTCTATTTGTCATGCCAGTAATATATGGGGAAGAAAGATTGACAAGCTTCTTGGCTCAAGCATAGATTTTGTTTTTGTGCTTATTTCTTTTGTTTGTCATATCAAATGACTCATCAAATATTGGCATATGAATGTAAAATGACTGGGTAATTGATGAGATTTGGTACATTGATAGCTTGCCCTTCAGTACCAAGAACTAATATGGTATCTGAGCAAAACATGATTAAGGCATGATTGATTACGACCTTCAAAATTTGCGGTTTAGGTATATTGTGGTGTGCGAAGAATTCAGTTTACATCGCAATGTCACATATGTGAATTTCTTTTTCTGACTTTAAAGAAGGAAAAAAAAAAAGGAAGTGATGTCTGAAATCTCATGCTCACAGAGAATCATTGTGAAGCACACACGACCTTCTCTTGTTCCACTTGGCTGTGCTAAAAGCTGACAGTCATATATAGAAAGCCAAGTGCCCCTCTTACTTCAGAAAATTTTTCAGGAGCCATTTCAACTATGCTTTGTTTTCCCCCCAGATTCAGGTTGCAATGACCTTGGTTGGTGTTTAATTGCATGGCCACTAAATAGTGATGATTCATATCCCTTTCTTGTCCTCTCTCCCTTTTTTTTTTTTTTTTTTTTTTTTTTTTTTTTTTTTACTCAAGTTTGCTTGTTTTTATCATTTGATTTCTCCTTTTCATTTCCGATTTTTTTTTTCCGTTCCATTTTTATTTGTTTTTCTGGATGTGTTCTTATAGGGCCAAGATAAGGGCGATTTAAAAGACGAAAAACGAAGCAAGTCCTTTGAAGAGAGGCATGAGGAGTATGAGAGGGCGAGAGCCAGAATATTTAACCAAGAGGTAACTACGGTACGTTTACGCTAGATCCGTGTCAAACAGTATGCCTGTCACACGTTCACAGACCCTGTGCAGAGAATTTCACTTGTAATGTCTAATATCCGACTTTACGGTAGTGGTGCCCCTTTGTCAGTTTGTCAATTTGTCTGTCAAGATTTCACTCATCATGGGAACACATAAACCTCTTTGTCTGATTAGAAATCAGGACAAATAGAAAGATTTAACTCCAGTTCCCATTTCAATCAAATCATTCCAGCACATGCTAGGAATCATTCGTGCCTGAAGACACATATGTGATGATAGTCTTGTGGCCCTGTCAGGGTACAGGCATTTTGATTGACCCATGTACTCTGCTACCCCTGTTAATCCTATGAGAAAATGTCTTTACACTTTCAGAGGCCTTTGCAGAATTTTGCCTTGAACTTGTGATATCTCTGTGCCATAAGCTTTGGTGTTTTGAGTAATGTGCACGTCGTGTCTTGAGGTTAAATGTCACAACTTTTGCCTGTTCTGTGTGTGTATGTAACCATCATACCTTTGTATCAATTGTCAAGTCGGTATTATTGCAGTTTAAATGGTGTTGGCATCGCATGTCATGTGGCAACCACTCTATTAGTGCAAGCATGTACCACTATCCACATGTCTGGAGCTCCACTCGCAACCATTTGTTGACTTTGTGTGAGTGCAGTTGTCACCAGCATGCCCAACATTTGGCATAGGGTGTTGCGTATTTGCATATATGTCATCTGTCAACCAATCACAGAATATATAAGTCTTAGGAATGTTAACATGTATGCTTTAAAGTAGTACCCACTCTACATCTACACTATAGTGTTACTACTGTTTGGAAAAGGGAGGCTTGTCCTAGCTACTGATAAGACAGTAAATCTGCGTATATGTTGTTACGAAAGAGGCTGTAATGTTGTTCCCCTCTCTGTGACCGCCTTGCAGGAGTGCCTGACAGTGGAACCACCTCCCAGTCGACCAAAGAGTATCCTGCAGGCCACCAGCCGGCAGAACAGTGGCACGTCCGACGACTCCTCCTCCTCCCACTGGCAGAAGGACCGGCCGTGGAGCAGCGTGGACTCCAGCGGGTCCGAGCGGCCGTCCATCCCAGCGGTCACCAAGGCCAGCAGCTTCGCCGGCAGCCTGTCCCACAAGCTGCTGCTGCGGAATGACAGCAGCGCCAGCAGCCGGAGTAGCTCCAGCCTCGGCAGCCGCGGAAGCCTGGGCAAGCTGCACCCCATGGGTGAGTGAGTGAAAGGAGAGAACCTGCGTGACAAGGGGCAGGGCTAAACTGCCTTCCAAGACCCAAGTTGTATCCTTCAGGCACTGGTGCTGCTCTGATACTGTCATCAAACGAAACTTTTGTCGACACTTGTACTGTATGTCCATTTTTATGTATAGCGTCAGAAGGTCCTTACTGTCAGCTGCAAAACTTGTGTGCAGTGTTCTGTTTGTTTTCCTGTTACTGTACAATCTGTTATTTTTGCACACAGATATTTTCTTGAATTAGAAGGTCACAGAAATTTCCGCAAGATGTTTTCATTTTGATTTGAAACTGAGGGTATCATAAGTGCATGCAACTTTTCCTGTGTACGTGGCAATAGTTTTGTGTGCTGTTAAATATGCAGCCCAACAGAGATTCGCAAAACTTGAGAAAATCAAATCCTCGCAAAAATAACAGCTTTTAAAGTATTTCTTTCCACTTGCTCCCCCACCCTGAATGATAAATAAGTGTGCACAGATGATTTTGTCAAGAAACTAAAATCAAACTAAATAGCAGTACCTTTATCTGTCTGCAGGACAGAGCACTTTTTCAGAAACTGAGAGAATATGTTTTACAGAAAAAAAAAATGTAACAGAGTTTTGTGCAGTAAAATGTCAGCATCGCATATCGTAAGTCATTTGCCATGTGTGGCACTGCTGATTTGAGAGACTTGTTGGAGATGTAATGTATTATGATATATTTGCTGTCATACTCTCTGGTGTGCTTTGTTCACAGACTCAGTGGACCGTGGTGCCACAAGCCCCCATGGCCAAGTGCGGAGCTTTGTCTCCCCTTATCCCCCCTACCAGCCCACTCTGGGCCCCATTAGCCAGGCCCCTGCCCCCTCTCAGCTGCAGCAGCAGCCGCCCCTGCCCTACTCCTCCCAGCCTTCCCTCCAGCAGGGCCCGCAGGTCACGTGGACCAGTGCATTCCCCCTCAGCGTCGGGGCCCAGGCCTACCAGACCCAGCCGCAGCTGCTGCCCCTGGCCACCCAGCAGCAACAGCAGCAGCAACAGCAGCAGCAGCAACAACAGCAGCAGCAGCAACAACAGCACCAGGGCCAGAGTGGGCAGCCTCACACGCACGCTGGGGTACCCCTCATTGTACAGCAGGGTGCACTGCCACAACATGCGGGACCTGGCATCGGCCAGCCAGTTCTGTTTGCTACATCCAATATAGAGAGTGTTCCTCCTGGCAGCGTGATCATCAACCCACAGACTGGTGAGAATGGTGTAGCTATGTGTAACAAAGAGCACTGCTCATAGATGATTTCCTGATAACAGATGAGCAGACTGGTGAGGATTGTGTAGCATTGTCTTGAGATAACTTTCAGGATTCTTTGAATTTGAAGAGCAGTGCTTAACATGATAGGGAAAATGTAAGAAAAAATATTATATTGTTGCGATATGACTTGGCTTCCAGCCACATTTATTTCCGACATCGTTTCTCTTGTGTGTGCATGTGTTTGTGTGTGTATGTGTTTATGTTTGTTGTTGTTGTTGTTGTGGGACACATTTTACCAAGAAAAAGTACAAGTACATGATGTCACCATGCTCTGAGATACAATTTCTTAATGGTTTTAAATATTCTTGATGTTGGCAGACTAGTTATATGACTGTATTCAGGGCTTGGCAATTAACCCTTTTCTTTGGTGTCCCATTTTGCCAACTAAAATCCTTGAATTTAAAATTCTGGTGACCTGACAGTGTAGTGTGACAGTTGTAGTGGTCCAAAATATATGGAAATGTAAAGATTCATATAAAATTTTAGCTACCTGACTGGACCACGAAAAGACAATGTTTTGAAAAACGTGGCCCACCATCAATTTTTAGTGGCCCCAGGCCATTGGGCCACTGCTAATGTTGCGCCTTGCTGTATTTTTTGCTCTGTGCCAATCTGAGTAGTTATTATCATTTTCGTTGTGTTTGATGATAAGTAGCGTACTTGAAAGAGTAGAAAGAGAATGATACAACTTAAAATATTTTCCTCAGTAGGATTGAAAGGGTAGAGATTTTCTTTTGCAAGCAATTTTGTCAAATCAAGTAGATTGCATCTCAAGAAGGCATTTAATAGATCTCTGAAGATGATGAAGATTCGAGTCTCACATGGATCTCACGACATATGTTCCTTGTATCTTTTCTTTTTTTACTAGGCACTCCATTCCTAAACCAAGATGGCTCACCCATGGTGGTCCATTCTCCACCCAACTCTCAGACGCCCTCGTCCAATCAGCTGCAGCCCAGCGTGTCGGGACACGCCCTCTCAACTCAGACCGCCCAGCAGTTGGCCAATCAGCAGCAGCTTGGCAGCCAGCCGAGCTTAGCGCAGCACAGTCAGGCAATAGTGAGTAGTGCTTTGATTGCAGTCTCCCCATACAGGAAATCAAAGTTTCCAGGTTGTATTAGAATTACATGTGCCTTCAAGTTTAGATATTCATGTTAAAGGGATGATTTTGAGTAGAATACTTGTATTGTAAATCAAATTGGGAAACCAAGAAAATCAATTGAAACCTATTTGCATCAAGTAGTGATATCTTTTTGCATTTGTTTGTGGGTTTTTTTTTTTCTTCAAAATGATGAGTGTAGCATGTTGGCACTGCAGTATCAAATTCATCTATAATGACCATGATACTGATTTATATCAACAAAAAAATAAATGAATTTATAGGTTACATACCATCTTGTGATGTAGAAATGGTGGGACTGGTGTTAGGAAAGGTAGTCTGTTTATGGTGATATTTGGAAGTCATGTCAGAGAAAGAATGGAGATGGACATTTACAAGGAGTAAATCACACAATATGTAGTATTATGTACACTTTGTTGGCTTGTAAAGTAATCAGGGCAAAAAGGAAGTATCTCCATGATTGTAACTTCCTCACCTGTGATATTGGTCAGATTGTTTAATACTGAAACTCCCTGTAGGAGTGATATTGGTGAGAATGAGGAAATTCTGCCCTGGCCCACATCTCCTCCTCACTAACCAACTTTGACTCATAAACCAGGTCTCGTCATCCAATCACCCCACCCTCGGGGGCTTTGGCCAGCCCCTGGGCGGGGCGGCGGGGGGTAGTCCGCTGGGCTACGGACAGAGCCCGGCCCAGGGTTCGATCCACTCCACGTATCAGGGCCAGCACCAGCACCAGCAGCAGCCACAGACTGTCATGGTCCAACACCAGCACTCTGGGGTAGGGGCTTCCCCTCCGGTAGCTAGCTAGCTCCTGCTACCTAGCCTCGCTGTGTCAGTCTTGTCTTGTAGTTGTAGTTGTAGTTACAGCTGCAAAAGCCACGCTCAAACTTTGCATTTTAGTATCCAACCATGGTCGAGTTGTGTATGTTTGTGTTGAAAGCCTGGTGCAACAATTAGCTGGCTGTTTTGAAAGTAGTACTGCTTTCTGGTTTCTTGTAGCACTGTGTCGATCATGTTGTGTAGTCAAAGAGCAGTCGCTGGTGAAGTGTACTGGTAGTTAGATCTATGTACATCAGAACTTTTCTCAGTATCTGCACAAAAACCTGTCCTTTGCTCTACTTTGCTGGATTTATCCTAGAAATGCTGCAGTTTTGCTTGTGAGAAACCCAGGCTGGGTTGTTTTGATACTTCCATATGCTACATAGACTTCTCTGTGTAACACATAGCCCGATTTTTATGTGTATGCAGTGGAGTCCAGTCCAGTCCAGTTGTCTATGTGCTATGGAATCCCAATTTAAGCTGTTTGTATGCTGTAGATCCTACATTAAATTCCAGAGACACTGCAGACCTAACCCATCCCTCTCCCCCTTGTGGAATCATATGTAAGTGGCACTCAGTAAATCCTATGTTTATTGTTTGTATCATTTTTAAAGTACCAAGTTAAGATTTCTTGATGCTATATAGTCTCAAATTGTCATGAGATGTATATTTGCTGCATATTCCTAGGCTGTACAGTCTACATCCTGTAGAGTGTGAAGTTGACCTACCTGTATGCTTTGAATCCCCATTATTTGTCTATATCATATGGAATCCCAAGTGTTGATGGGTAAATCTTGGGGGGGAGGGGGGGGGGGGTTCCCCACTGTCAATCCTTCAGTTTCCCTGTGCTGTGGAATCCAATTAATGTTTCTGTATTCTATGGTCCTGTATGTTCTGTATATTGAGGCTGTTTTGAGTCCTAGCAGAGGTCTGCCAAGACTGTGAATTGGCAGTTGATTCATGTGGAAGCGTTGAGATGATAAACCAGGGCTGCACACTAACCCATTTTCTCTGCCGGTCCAACCTGTCTCTGTCGGACCGGTAAATGCCCCGTTTTACCATTTTTTACCGGTCCGAACAGAAAATTTACCGGTCAACAACGACAACCTAAAAAAACATTAAATGACTTGCAAACTTATTTTCTTGTTTTTTATGGACGTACCCCCTTACCCATGTACATTTTACAAATTGATAGTTTTTTTTTAAACTTGCATTATTTATTGCACAAGAAATTTAAAAAAAGATAGGAAAAAATAGAATGTTTGTTTGTGAATTACAGTGTAAAATGATAATGAACAAAATCAGATTGTATCAAATGCGTTTGTGACTTTTTCTAAACATCGGCGCACGAACTTGCTGCGTAACCTGCTCTTGGTGGTCAGTTGGATTGCGACGATTTAATGAATTATTTTAGCTGTGATATTTTCTGATGCACGCGCTTCAAGGGGTTCTTTATTTTTCTCCCGATAATCTATTCGCATTGTGCATGCGTTCTTGAAAGGTACACGACATGCAGGGCCGAATTCGCAATCCTTTTTGCGCCCATTTCCACCTCAAATATTAGCGGGATTGTGACGATTTCATAAATTACTTCGGCTGTAATATTTTCAGATGCAAGCGCCAAAAGAGGTTGAAAATGTGTCCTTTATCTTTCCCGATAAACTCTTCGAATTTCGTAAGTGCGTTCTTATAAAAAGATGCACCACATGGCCGAATTCTGATACTTTTTGCGCCTATTTCTACCTCAAATATCAGCGGGATTGTGACGATTTCATAAATTACTTCGGCTGTAATCTTTTATGATGCAAGCGCCAAAAGAGGTTGAAAATGTGTCCTTTATTTTTCTCGATAAACTCTTCGAATTTCGTAAGTGCGTTCTTAAAAAGATGCACCACATGGCCGAATTCATGATATTTTTTGCGCCTATTTCTACCTCAAATATCAGCGGAATTGTGGCGATTTCATGAATTACTTCGGATGTAACTTTTTGTGATGCACGCACCGGCGAGAATGGTTGAAAATGCGTTCTTTATTTTTCTCCCCATAATCTCTTCGCATTTCGTACATGCGTTCTTGAAAGGTATACGACACGGCAGAATTCACGATCCTTTTTGCGCCTATTTCTACCTAAAATATCAGCGGGATTGCGATGATTTTATGAATAACTTCGGCTGTAATCTTTTATGATAACGCGCCAAAATGGGTTGAAAATATGTCCTTTATTTTTCCCGGATAAACTCTTCGCATTTCGTACATGCGTGCTTAAAAGATATATGACACGGCCAAAAATCATGATTCTTTTTGCGCCTATTGTTTCCTCAAACTTCAACGGGATTGCGATGATTTCATGAATATTCGGCTGTAATCTTTATGATGCACGGGCCAAAAGAGGTTGAAAATGTGTCCTGTATTTTTCTCCCAATAATCTCTTCGCATTTCGTACATGCGTATACGACACGGCTGAATTCACGATCCTTTTATCGCCTATTTCTACATTAAATATCAGCCGAATTGTGGCGATTTCGTGAATTACTTCTGATGTAATCTTTTGTGATGCACGCACCAACTAGAATGGTTGAAAATGCGTTCTTTATTTTTCTCCCCATAATTTCTTCGCATTCCGTACATGCGTTCTTGAAAGGTATACGACACGGCCGAATTCACGATCCTTTTTGCGTCTATTTCTACCTGAAATATCAGCGGGATTGCGATGATTTCATGTATGACTTCGGATGCAATCTTTTATGATACACGCGCCAAAAGGGGTTGAAAATGTGTCCTTTATTTTTCCCCGATAAACTCTTCGCATTTCGTAAATGCGTTCTTAAAAGATACACGACACGGCCAAAAATCATGATTCTTTTGCACCTGTATCGTTTCCTCAAACTTCAACGGGATTGCGATGATTTTATGAATTATTATTCGGCTCTAATCTTTATGATGCACGGGCCAAAAGGGTTTGAAAATGTGTCCTGTATTTTTCACCCAATAATCACTTCGCATTGCGTACATGCCTATACGTCACGGCCGAATTCACGATCCTTTTAGCGCCTATTTCTATACAAATATCAGCGGGATTGCGATATGTCATTAATTATTTCGGCTGAAATCTTTTGTGATACATTCACCAGAAGGGTTGAAAATGCGTTCTTTATTTTTCTCCCGATAATTTCTTCGCATTTGTGCATGCGTTTTCAATTATACATTGCATGCAGGGCCGAATTCGATATTTTTTTGCGCCTATTATTGTTTACTCAAATTCCAACGGGATTGCGAAATTTTCATGAATTACTATTCGGCTGTAATCTATATGATGCAAGCGCCAAAGGGGTGAAAATGTGTCCTTTATTTTTCTCCCGCTAATCTTTTCCCATTTCGTACATGCGTTCTTAAAAGGTATACGACACGGCCGAATTCACAATCCTTTTTGCGCCTATTTCTACCTCAAATATTAGCGGGATTGTGGCGATTTCATGAATTACTTCAGATGTAATTTTTTATGATGCACGCACCAGAAGGGTAAAATGTGTTTTTTATTTTTCTCCCGATAATCTCGTCGCATTTGTGCATGCGTTTTTGATAACCAACACGGCATGCAGGACTGAATTCAAGATTCTTTTTGCGCCTATTATTTCCTCAAATTTCAACGGGATTGCGTTGATTTCATGAATTGTTATTCGGCTGTAATCTTTTATGATGCACTCACCAAAATGTGTCCTTTATTTATTTTTTTTTTTCTCCTCTATAATCCCTTCGCATTTCGTACATAAGCTTTTGAAAGATACGACGCGGCCGGTCGAATTCATGATCCTTTTTGGGACGATTTCTACCTCAAATATGTAAGCGGGACTGCCATGATTTCATGATTTTTCTTTCCTCCCTAGTTTTATCTATTCACATTTTGTGCATGCGTTCTTAAAAAGTACACGGAAGAGCCGATTTCGTGATCCTTTTTGCGCCTATCTTCATTATGTGACCATTCTGAGAGAATGAAAATATTCATTTGTGAAATGACTGTGTAAAATGAAAATGAATGCAATCAGATCCATTTACTGTATCGCTGAATATCGAGTGTGTTTTTACTTTTTCTAAAAATCGACACAAGTAAATTAGTTCTAACATAACTGCCACGCTGCTGCGAAGCCGGGATCGGATCGATCTTGCGTTAAAAAAATCATGAGTAAAATGACCCAGAAATGCGTGCGCTTCTATCAATGCTTGTCTGGCATGACCGCCGATCGCAAGCAAACGAAAAGCAGTTACACTGCATGGCAGTGCGTGAGCAGCGCCAAATGCGCAAGCGAGGGCGAATAACTGGTCGACTGCTAGTGCTCAAAACTAATGTATGTTTACTGTACAAAGTGCACCGGTAAACAAACGAAAACTTGCGTAAAACTTGTTGAACAGCGCGATATCTTGCATTCTGTTTCTCCCTGATCGGGGCTGCTCTTTTTCTTTCTACTGACCCCACCAATGCTTTTTTTTTTACTGGTCATGTCGGACCGGTAACTTGTGGATTTCCTGAAAAGTTACCGGTCCGACAGTGACTTTTACCGGTCTTTGACCGTCGGACCGGCGCCAGTGTGCAGCCCTGGATAAACACAAGTTGTAGGTTGATGAACTGCAGTCATTTTGGTTTAGGTGGAGTTGAGATGCTCTCTCTAAGGTAGATTCTTTAGAAGAGCAGAATATGTGTCATAGAATCCTAGTTAGCTCTGTAATGTCTGTTTAGCATTCATGCTCTTTTCTGTTCATGTTCTCCCCCCCCCCCTTGTAGCCTGCCAGTGCTACACTGTATATCCGTATAACTTCAGCTGCAAAGAATTGATATATTTATATTCTTCTCTTCTCCACTTAAATCATTTAGTACATCACAATGCCTATCTGTGTGGTTGTCATGACTATTGTATATGATATGTTTTTTTTTTTGTTTTTGTTTTTTTTTTTGGGGGGGGGGTATTTTTATTGTCCCATATTTGGCGCATTGGGTGCTAATTGTGAATTAAACAACACAAAGAATATTTATTCTGATACTGACATAAATTTGACATGCATGCATACATTTCTCCATTCATTACTGTACTTCACGATTGTGAATTTGACCACTCACAAAATTGTCAAAAAGTCCCAATTCGCACAAAATTTGACTCGGTGAATAAATGGCGTGTACAGAATGATGTAGTTACAGTATATGGACATTTGCATGTTACATATAGACTTACTGCTAAAGATCCGTAAGACCCACCATATACATGGTCTTGATTGCTTTATATTGCTGGACACATAACCTTCAGACTGTCTCACCAATTTTCTTTGAGATTGTCACTGGATTGAATGACTTATGACCTCATGTGACAGCTTCCATGTGCTGTAACATGAAGAGCGGCTGTGTACACAAGCATGAAATTCATAATAGTGGTATTGTTTTGTAGCATGCTGTCTTTGTTTTGTTTCTTGTATTATTTTTTTCATATGTTAACTCTTCTTTTTATCAGTACCATACATGTAGTCCTTTATCAATTGATCATTACTTATTTTATGTGGGTCTTTTTTTCATAATCCATATTTTCTCATTAATGCAAATCAAGGCATATGGATGAAAGCTAAACATTTGAGTCCTGACCAGTGTTTGCTTGTATTTGCTTGAATTTTTATTCAATCTCAAAATAATTGCTCCTGCTGTTTGACAACACATTGAAGCACAATCATTCACAAAATTCTTTGACAATTGATTTTCAGTAATATACAGTTTTGCTGGGTATGTGGAAGTAGCATAGCGTCTGTAAGCCACATCCAAATTTTCAAATTTGCATTATATGTGATTCGCTCTGTAGGTAAAAATGTATCACTCAAATCATTGTTTTGATAGTCCCCCCCCCCCCCCCCCCCCAGTACATTTGTAAGTGACGTTTGGGGGTTGTGTTTGTTCATTTGTTTGTGCAGGAGTATGCTGATCTGAGCAGCCAACTACAGGGTCTGGCACTGACTAGGCAGATCTCAGGTGGGGAATCAGAGCCCATTCCTGGGGGTGTAGGGAGCAGCCACCAGCCACTACCACTCTCCCACCACCAGCAGCCACATCACCAGCCGCCTGGAGGGGCTCAGCAGCCCCCTTCGCAACCTCCCCAGCTGCCCCACCCACACCCCCAGCAGCACCCGCCCCTGCTGCAGCTCCAGACACAGCAGGGCATGAACCAGCCGTACATGATCCGCCAGCTGTCCGGAGGACATGGAGGGTCAGGAGGGGGTGCAGGGCTACCCCCATCCCCGCAGGGCATACTCCCCCATGGCCCTGCATCCCAAGCCCCGGCCCCTCATCAAGCTCCGCAGCAACAAGGGGTGGGGCAACAACCAGGCATTCCTCAAACACATCAGCAGGTGCGGATAAAAATTTGTTTTAAGTTGTGCTGATAGCATGCATGTACCTTGTCCTATTATGTTGTTTGAAATGTGGTGTATGCATATATTGCATGTAAATTGTGTCATCATATCAACAAAACAATCGATTAAAGTATTACTTTCTTTGATAAGCAGTATCTCTTATGTGGGCCAAATGACAGTATCCTACAATCCTACAATGTATGTCTATTGGTAAAGGAAAAAATAGCTGCAGGTAGTTCTTAGTAGCCCTCTAAAACGTGCTTGTTAGTAAAAAGGAGCCATGAATAGTAAACTTATCAGTTTGCATAGAATATCAGAAAATGGACCTCCTTATCAGGAATATTTGATGTTTTGTTTCATGAGGATCTCTACCCTACACAACTTGACTGCACTGTGGATTTGAATGGTCGATTCCTTTTGTCATTGTCCGACAGCCAGTTGGAATATTCTGCTGTATTCTCCTCCCCTGCTGGTCAATATCTTTATGCTCTTTGTTGATATCGTCAGGTGTTGTACAGTGGTCAGCCTCAACCTGCAGCCTACAGAGCAGCCACACCCTCTGCCCTCTACAGCCCCCAAGCCGTCCAAGGTGTGCCCCCATCCCAGCCCCATCCCCAGCAGCCTGCACCCACAAGCCAGCCTCCCCAATTAGTGCAGTCAGCTGGCGGTGTCTTATATCCCTCCAACCAACAGGGAGCAGTCAGCACACCGCAGGGCTACTACTCCACCCAGGGGTTCCCCGGGATGGGGGTGATGTCCCCCCAGCAGCCTCCCGGTCAGCAGCCCGGCCAGCCCCAGATTGTGTACCAAGCCCCCATGGACCAGACTTCCTCCACCTCCCATCAGAGTGTACCAGTACTCTACCAGTCCCAACTGCCCCAGGGCGGGAGTACCTCTCACTATGGCCCCACCCTGGCTAGCCCCGGGGAAGTGCCAAGGTCTACCTCACCCAGCTCCCAGTCCATCCACAGCATACCTATGACAGTTGTCAGCCAACAGCAGCAGCAGCAACAACAACAGCAGCTTCTAGGACAGGGACCAGGGCTCCTGGGCAGCCAGCGGCCACAGTCCCCACAGTTTTTGGGGCCAGGTGTGTCCTACTCTCAGTCTGTGCCTTGCACTGGTCCAGGCAGTGTAGCAGGGGCCCCGGGCATGGTGCCCCAGACCATGATGGGCTACAATCCCATGCACCAGCGGAGAGGGCACGGGCTGGACCAGCAACACGGGGCCAGGCCAAGGGAATTCTACGGTCCAGGCCTTGGGATGGGTGTCGGTATGCTACCTCAGGGGCTACACAGCCCAGGAACATCACCATCACAGAGTCCTGGACCACAACTCCAAAGACCTGGCAGTCAAGACAAAGGTTGGTGCTGAATGATGTTTCTGCTTCTATCCTAGCTCGTCTGCACTCCTTTCACTCTATGCTTTTACCCTCTTGTGGCTCTGTTTCCATAAGCAAAGATTTCCCTGTCCAAAAGAAGCTATTGAGAATATGGCTATATCATTCTGCCTATCAATGCATGGAGGGTTAAAGGTAGGGGATACCTTTTACAGACCTCCCAAAATGCAGCAAAACATTAAATAATGAACCTCAGGGGACTTTTTTAGGCCACTGCTGAGAAATGTGGAAGTCAACAGTTATCTACAATTTGAATAATGCACAAAACTCAACTACTCAGTAGTTCTGTGTGTCAGCCACACTTAAGCCTTTTTGTTGCAGTCTTCTGTATTTTTTATCTATAAACACAAATCTAAAAGTGTAAGAGCCGATGTAATAACATATAGAGTGTGTGGCAAGAATGTATACATAAAAATGTTTGTAAGTTTTGATGAACTTTCTTCACAAAATATACATGATGGACGCACATGCAGTGCATAGGTCTGCAAAGGTAGCCTAGTAATGTACTGGAATTTACGGTGAGCCCCCAAAAAAAAATTCAATTCAAAATCTAACGGTCAATAAAAATGTACTAAATGTTACCTTCCACTTTCAATACTTTCTTTATGGGAGTTTCTAAAATGATACTCTCTTCAACATACCACTGTATTTATACAACTCTTCATTTAAGGCATGCAAATGGGATTCCCTACCTTTAAGTTAATGCATGTAGCATACATTCCCTTGTCCATATCACAATCACATCAAATTTTCCATCAAATATGAATAGCTGTGCACCCAATAAAACTTTGCAATGTGTATATCAAGGAATGAAACAGTCACTTAGGCATTTGGATTCTATGTAAATCACGTAATATGTAGATATTGATCTGAAATTGACAGGATATCATGTCATGACTCCTGAAGTCAAGATGAAGGATGAACATAAGGGATTGATTTTGATGATGTTATTATTATTACCTCCTCACACAGGGATGAGGCCTTCATTAAAGTCAACCAAACAGTCCAAAGCACCGAGGAGACAGCGCAAGGTGCAAGGGGACAGCCTAGTCGTATCAGAGAGTCCGGAGAGCCACGGTAAGACATAGGACACCAGGAACTAGCAAAGGAAATAAAAGACTTATTATTATGGGCCTACTGTAAAGCAAGATATTTTTCGCAGCATAATTTTTGCAAATTGGAGCCAACTGTCTTGTTCATGGCATGAATTTTTCGCAAATTGCCATTGGCATTCAATGCATACAGTGTTGACAAGAACTTTCATGTGCATTCTAATTTTGCAAATCTTGACTCTCACAAAATTTGCAGTATTAAAATGCATGTAAACATTTCTGGTCTTACATTATCCTAGAGGACATTGATATCCACATAGTTGTAAGGCAGTGTAGGAGTCCAAGAAGTGAAAAGATTAATTGATCAATCGATTGTTGCATAATTTATTTCATTTCTTGATTCTTGCTTAACGTTTGCCCTGAAGAATGCTAGATGATAAGTTGAATGTTCTGTAAATGATTAAAGGAACATTGCAACTCTCATTTATGAGCAGGATTGCAGTGGATTGTTTAGATGCTGCGTGAACATGATAGAAGTAAAATTATCTACAGTTGGATTTTCTCAGCTTCTGCAGTATCATGCCCACTTCAAAAAACCGAGTTACTTTTAATTTTGTGGCAGAAACACCTATTAAAAACCAATAATCATGACAATTTCAGAATATACAAACAGTGATGGATTTAGCAGACACAAACACTATGGATATCATTTGGAAGAAGTGTTAATCATTCTGCCATTAACCCATTCAATGTATCAAAAAACAATCAGAAATCTGGTCAATTTGAAGTTGATTACAGATGGTGGCATACCATTCAAGAGACCAGTGGTATATAGGAAACTGTCTGAATTTCATTTGTGCTATTCAAAGGTATAAGTATTATGAATGATACACTCATAGCTCGTCTGAAAATGAACAGCAAGTGCAACAGTGTACTCCTTCTTCCTTTGCCTTTGTAGGGTCCGAGATAGTGGAGGTATGTGCCATGTCCACCGAGACCACCTGTGGTAGCCTTCTGACCCACCTGGACGATCTCCTACGCCTCGGGGTGGACCTGCAGTGGCTCTCCAACCACAGCCCACTCTCTCAGGCCCTCAGCTCGGGCCAGGTGGACAAGTCGGAGCAGTCCTCCAACTACATGGTGCTGGCAGTGTTCCCGAACAGCGATATGGCGCAAAGCGCCCTCTCGAGGCACGTGAATGCCAGCTACTTCCTCCGGACGCCGGAGCGGGACTTCTCGGGGCGATTATCTCTGGCCTCCTCCTCCTCCTCCTCCTCCTCCCCCTTGCCTCCTATATCATAACCGCAACCCTCTGTGCATGCATAGGACATTTACATACCATAGTAAAATGATATTACAAAAGTTGTTTAGTTGTCGTTGTTTTTTCCTCTTCACTGTGTGTGTGTAATTTTCTTATCCAGGTTCCATCCATAGTTTGAATAGGTGCCAGTGGCAACTGGTGAACGTGAAACCAGCTTCCCTGGCCTCTAGAAATTCTGGTAACTTTAATTCTTCTCACAAACGGATGTTAGTCTCTTCTCTAGGTTCTGGAGGGGTCCAAGAAATCGCTAATGTTAAATTTTAAACTGGAGCAGCTTGTATCCCTTGTTTGGTCAAACATCAAGTGGTATCTTCTCCCTGGCCAACTCGTCGCTGGAATTTTTTCTGCATGGTGAACTAAATTTCACAGCTGTGATATTCCTGAAATACTGTAGTTCTTTTAGCCATTTCCCAATGTGATATTTACATTAAGGGATATTGCTGAGGAGAAGCTTTGCCAAATTAATGAGGTAACGTGTGACCAAACAATATTGACTTCAGGGGGGTGCTCCATTTTTAACTTTGTATAGTGCGGCCTTCTTCCTTGAATTAATGCCGTAACAACTTTGCAGACGTAATAGTAGGGGAAAACAATACCACGCACACAACCATCTGAAATGGCTGAATATGGGTTTTGTACTTTTTTATTAGAAGGGTAAAATGCTGTTAAATGGTTGGCTGCCATGATTATGTGTTGTTGCCAGCACTCCTCCCAGAGACATAGAGTAACTACACAGCTGTGTTGCCTAAAATACACTCACACACACATGTACTGATATAATGTAGGAATGAACTTTTGTTGGTAAGCAGGAGACCTTGTGTTTGTACAAATCGTCATTTGGTTCATGACCATTTTTCATGCATCCTTAAACCCATCATGTGTAACGTGCCTCTTTGATAGCCCTATTCTCTCTTCTTATTTCATCTTTTATTTTTTTCCCTGGAGATTTCTAAAAACTGACGCGTATCTTTCTCTGACTGTGATTAAAGATTGAAGGTTTGACTCTACGCTCTGAATTGTTTGGTATCTGAGACTGTCGGAGCGAACATGTATCTGGCTTGTTTTTCACTGCCTACTCTTGTATAGAAACAAGCATCGCCTATCACTGGACTGAACTTATCAAGTTGCAATACTCATTCTTGTACGTTGGAAAACAGTAGACATTGCTGTAAATTAGTGATGGTACAGTGTAACGATCTGCTTACTCGGTTAGTTTGGTATTCATGTCAAAGTTTGTGTTGTATTTCTTTAGTATGAAGCACACAGTAAATAACATGGAGTCAACGCACATCACTTAGTTGCACGGTACAGTGCGCACACAGGATCGTCTTACGGTCATCACGTCAGCAACGTGCAAGTCACCGTAGTCACACTGACTTCCACCTGGTAGATAGCGGAAGAGTTGTGAAATCGTTGTGTGCGATGAAATGTTAGCAGTGTTTTCCAAGTGCAACGGGGCGAATGAATTGAACCACACATAAGAAGGAGAAATGCATTTGTTACTGTAAAGAACACGAAGGCTCTTTCTTACATACAGGCGTCTGTTATCATGGGTGATGCCTCTTACCATTTGTAAGCTAATGGGCATCCATGGAATTTGGATTACAGAGCGATTCATGGATATCCCACAAGAAGCAACTAGAACATACGCATCTGTGTAAAAGGAGAGGAAAAAAGAAGTAGCTTATAAATTAGCAGATATTACTCTAATATTCTATAAAACAATTTGTCAGTGAAGGAGAACACACTTAAGAGATGAAATATAAGATGTAAATCTATATTTTAAGAGACATAGGATCTACATATACTGGAGGTAGTAAGACAGTGTAGTTCACAGTGAATTTGTGTACATGTGTTCTATGTTTGGAGTTTTTAAGTGTTCAAATAGAATAAGTAAAAGAGAGTAATTGTTACTATATATATATCATCAAGTGCCAATAAAGTACAGACTTATAAGATATGCTTGCTTTATATAATTTTATTTGAATGTTAGCCATTTTACCCGGTCACATTGGTGAAATTGTTCTAGGTTGTCAGATTTTGGTGTTTTCATTGTTATTTCAAAAGAGGAAGTTTGAAGAAAAAAAGAAGAGAATTGACTGCATTTGTCAGTAAAGCTGCAAAAAAATTAGTTTGTTTATTTTCCAAACTGTTTAAATGTGTCCAGATGCGAAAAAAAAGTAACAAAATATGACAAATCAAGTCCATTTGATTTCCATATGTACATAGCATCTGCTTCTCAATATCATTTTTTTTTTTAAACAAATGTGTAATTGTGAGAAACAGTAGCCCACCTATTGGCAGCTGCATTGTTGTGACATAATGAGTGACCTGCACATTCTAGGACCTGTACTGTGATGATTTGTCCTTCTTCTCCTTGCAGATATGTGGTTTTCAGTGTTACACATCCCCCCGATTTGACCCATCAATTCCTGCGAGAATTTTCGCCAGAAAGCGTCATCGACATCCTGTTATTAAATTGGCAACGCTGAGTGTCTCTGCATGTTTTTTCATTGGAGAGGAAAAAAAAAAGAATTGATGGAACTGGTAGAGTTACTAAAGTCTGCAGTAATTCAGAAAGAAATTTACCAAAAATATGCCAGATTTAGAGACAAGCAGGAATGTTAAAGGAAAAGTTCACCTTCATAGACGTGTGGATTGAGTGAATGCAGCAATATTAGTAGAATACATCAGTGAAAGTTTGAGGAAAATTGGACAACCTGTTCAAAAGTTATGAATTTTTAAAGTTTCTGCTCAGTCACTGCTGGATGAGAAGACTACTACAGCTTGTGATGTCACATTTGTACACGATATAAAAAAAAATAAAGAAAATTCAACATATTCTCACTTTTCTCGCATAATAAAAGAACGCTTGACTTGCCTCTTTTAGAAGGCAGGGGGAATAATATCACCGTTAACACACATCATTGACGGGTTGGGGAAATGTGCACTTTTTTCAAAAAGTTGAATTTTGTGAAATTCTCTCTATGTTTTCCTTATATCGTTGTACGCATGTGACATCATACACTGTAGTAGTCTTCTCATCCAGCAGTTACTGCACAGATATTATTAAAAAAGTCATTACTTTTGAACGGATTGTCCGATTTTCCTCAAACTCTCACTGACGTGTTCCACTTATATTGCTGCATTATCTCAATCCAAATATCTATGAAGGTGAATTTGTCCTTTAATGATGAGAAATGTGTTGCCAATTTGAGGCTCATTTATGAAGTCAAAATTTGAGTGGCATTGGAGAGTCTGTAGCCCAAGCACACAAATGGTTCATATGAATGAGAATATCTTGCTCTACCAAATGAAACACTTACAATGAATGGTTTAAAAGAAAAAAAAAATCACTTGTAAAGTTTGGAATTTGATGGGTCAAATAAAGCTCAATACCTGTCTATTTGTTGGGTGCATATGTTTTGTGGAAGTTCTCATCTTACTTTGGATAGGATTTTGTTTTTATAAAGTGCCTCATTCCTTTATTTTTTTTCCACACATCTCTGTTTTGTCATTGTGGTTACTCTACCGTGTGTCATGGAGGAATAGAAATGGCCAAAATGTTTTGTTTCTGTGGAGGGGGGGGGGGGGGGAGGAGAATTTACATGAATATTGAAGCATAGTAATTCTTGATGATATCATGCGTCAGTCAACATACATTATCAATTGCATAAGCTGTTATTTTTGCAAGGGTTTAATTTGCAAAAATGTCACCATATGCTAGGATAACAATGCACTTATGATAGCCTCGGTGTCAAATCGTGAAAAACAACTTCTCGCGAAAAATGTCCATGACCTCCTCATTCACAAGAATATTTGTACGGAAGACTAACAGCTTATACAGTATCAGATTTAGTTCTTTTACTTATGTCATCACTCCTAGAAATGCCAGAGGCATTATGGTATGTATTATTAGTCTCATGATTAGTCAGATTTTTCTGTTATTAGCGATATCATCACCATCATCATCACCATCATCATCATTATCATAATCATCATCATCATATTCATCATCATCATCATCACCATCATAGTCATCATCACTGTGATCACAGTGATTATGATCATAATCAGATTCATGTCAGGATGGTCCGTATGTCATCACTGAAGTCCACATCACCGATATGCTTCCACACGAGTAGACCCCAGGTGCTTGAGTCAGTGAATGGCTGTCGTCTGCTCCACTATTCCTGCCAATGAGAGAAGAGACCAGTAGTCTGAATGAGCGCAATGGTGATGAGCCAGCTGTTCCAGGGAAATGTTAGCCGGGGAGGGTGTGGGGAGAGGATCACAGGTTTATTGGTCCCCCTGTAGTAGGATGTTAAGCATGTGATGCTTGTTTCACATGCCATGCAAAACATTCACATTTTATCATAAAATTTCATTGATGTTTGGAATCATGTCGTCAGATCCTGAAAAATTCCAGCTCCAGATATGGTCCCGTCGTTGACATTTTGAGTGCTGAAAGTAACCAAAGCTATAGCAAAAACAAACACAAACAAAAGGGTCTGTTTGACTGCAAAGATTAGTCAGTGAGGGGTTAATAATTACTTTCTCATGGCATCTCCTATAAACTAAATCTGTCTAGTGGAAATTATATCAGAGTTCTTCAGAACCCCACCAGTGCACCTGTCACTATTAAAGTAAAAATATTGGTTGCAGAGGGAATGGTAGTGGGCTTTTGTCTTTGATGTATTACAAAGTCTGGATTCACAACCACATGTTTAGATGGAGGTATGGGAACTTCATTCCTTGTTCAGTGATGATATGTGAATGATTTTCCTGTTAGATCCCAAATTGACGCACAAAAAGTATGCCTTGCCCTTCATAAGTTTGAGAATGAAACGAAACTGTAGGTATACCATAATAGAAGTTAGGAGGTCGTGCAAAGTCACTCATTCGATTTTGAGGTTTCCAAAGCAGTGTTTATATTGACTTGCCTAGTTGTGGAGAGTGTAGATTTGGAGGACTACTCTACTTGCAGTTCACTTGGTTAATTAACAGTAAGATTGAAATCTTTGATAGCTAGTATCAACTCAAGTACCTCGTAACATGGGTGTGGAAGAGTGTTGATGGTAACAGTATGTGAGCAACTCATGAAAAGGTTTGAAATGAACCAAATGTGATCACAATTTGATCAGGAAGATTATGCATTACATAATGCTGCAGGCACTTTCTACTTAATGATATAATGTCACTTATCCGTAGTTTGTTTTAGTAACTAATGTATTTCCATGGTAACCTTATTTCTTGCAAGGGTCTTAGTAGGTTATCATGCCTCCACACCGTGTATGCTTTTTTTTTTTTTATTGAATGTTCTTTCACATTTTCTTGATGACATGTATCTTATCAAGTAAGCACATTTAAGTCAGTCATGTCACTAATATGTACCTTCCCAATCTAAATTATCAGTGACACATAGCTAAATTCACATGAACATTGTCCATTTTTCAGTTCGTATGTTTACATGAAATTGATATCCACAAGGATGACAACATATCTTAACTTTTTTCAAAACAAAATGGAAATTCAAAGAATATGAAAAATTACAATGTTTCTCTCCAAAGGTATCAATTCTATTCAATTGGATTATATGAAATGAAATAGGATGTGATAATTTCAACAAATTTTGCAGTCCTATCTGTTAGTATCAGGAAAATGAAAAATCCAACAACCTTAACAATAGTATTCAAATTACATCGCATGTTATACAGTAAGTGAGAATGAATTACTGATTATGAAGATGAACAGACTGATTTAAAAAAGGAGGAATATTCGCATGTCGTAGTGTAGGTATAAATTATTATACAAATGGAACATGTCGCGTTCTCCATTTTTGCACTATGCATCTAAGATATGTAGAATAGATTCTTGCAGATGTGAATTTCTGCCGCGCACTGATCATTTTTTTTTTTTTTTAATCTTCATGAATTTCAAAGGTGGTACTACATTCCTTGTCGCGTTTCATTTAGGTACACCAGGAAATGATGAGTTGGAATTCAGAGTTGTAATTATCTCTTTTTTTTAAATTTATTTAACTCAGAGAAAAATGTTGCATTCATTGGAGTTGAAGCATTTATGGAAGAAGCTATACAGGAATCACAGTTTTTTCCTGTTTTTCCTTTTTTCCCCCTTTCCCCCTGTTTTTTTTTCCCCCTTTATTTAGCTTCTTCTGTTTTGCAGTAGTTGAGTTGTCATAGTGAGATAATACATGCAGATTTCATTGTCGACTATGAGTCTGGTAGGAGCTAAAGTGAGCACAAAATTCCTGTTTTCGTACGTGTAGGGGGTACTTGAGCCAGGGGGCCAGTGCTCTGGCCACTAGAGGGAATCACTCCAGCTAGCCCTGTACATCCTCAGCATGGTGCTTTAGTAGTCGGTATGCTTTGACCTGTATTCTATCATGTGTATCCTCTCATGAGTTGTTTTAGGAGAATGTTTTGTGATTGATATCTGCCAAGTAAATATTATGTTATGTGGCAACATCTAAAAAAAAAAGAAAAAAGCAAATTTTTTGTGTATTCTACGGCAAAAAGTACTGTACTAGAAAGAAGACGGGATGAATTAGGGGTTTTTGTTCCCTTTCTTTTGTATATGTAGAACACAGCATCACTTTCTAGTTTCTTTATTTTCCTTTTTTTTTTTGTGCTGTGCAAAACTGTTATTGAAGGTGTTCCTATATATCGTGAAATTTTTATGTACAACCCAATTTTTGTCAGTGTGCAATGTGTACATGGAAAATAAATTATTATGAACAGACAAAAACAGTTTTAAAAAATTCAAATTCTGCTGCTGTCGTATCAATGTAGTGAAATTTGGTTATATGTGTGTGTATTTGTGTGTATGTATTTCATATAAGGGTGCTTGTGTGTGTGCATGTTTGTGTACATGTTTGTTTGTTTGTTTTGTGGGTTTTTTTTTTTTTTGGGGGGGGGGGGGCCGGTTGAAAGTCATGCAAGTATTATTGATACTGCAATAATGACATATAAGCAAGCTCGGTCAAGGAATTGTCAAGGACATGTTCAGGAAGTGAGAATTAGCATGATAATTTCCATTTGGTTTCTTTCTCTCTTGAAGAAGGTAGTTTCATCAAGGAATTTTATTCTCAACAATATGCGAAATAGAGTCCCAAAATTTGGCTTAAAAATTTTTAAGAGATAATCCACCCCAAAAATAAATAAACTCAAAAAAAGAGAGAGAAAAATCTTCACAGAACATTACAAAAATGACAAAAATTGGAAAAGAAATAAGGAGGATGTGATATTTTAAAATTCCAAATTTTTTTGGAAAACATTTCTTGACCAGTCCACATGAATATTCAAATGAGCAAGTTGATGATGTCATGCCCTCATAATTTTTCATATCATGTATAATGAAATTTGGAAAAATTTCTATTTTCAGGTAATACAGGTTAAAGCATATTCCCATACCAAAGTATGATCATAGGTAACATTATTCAATTTGATTTTGGGTATTTGAAAGCATTTCAAAGCAAGTATTATATTAGTACAGTTGAAATGTGAGATTATTGACATTTCTGTATATGAAATGATAAGAAATTGTGAGAGCATGACATCATCAACTTGCTGATTTGAAAATTAGTAACGACTGGTCAAGAAGTGTTTTCAGAAAAACTCTGGAATTGCAAAATGTTATAACTTCCTATTCGCTTTTGATCATTTTTCACTGTTCTGCAGGGATTTTTTTTTCTGCTTTTATGGAAGTGATACAATTTTGGAGTGGATTTTTTTTCTCTAACACAAAGTGGAGCTTTTGCAACTAGAAAACGATGAAATTTTATGGCACTAAACTTGAATATTATGTTTTATAACCTTGAAACTAAAAGAAAAACAAAAAAAAACAAAACAACGTGATTCCACCCGGGATCGAACCGGGGACCTTGAGTGTGTTAGACTCACGTGATAACCACTACACTATGGAATCTTCCTGCCGAGCTCTGTGAACAAAAGCATTATATAGAATTTAACGACGTGTGCTACAGCGCCCCCAACGTCAAAGAGGGCATTTTTTTGTTGTGTGTGTACCCTATTTATATATAGTGGTGTGTACCACTGTGGTGTGTACCGCGGAAACTGGTGTGCACACAAAGACTACGGTGTATGTAACGGTGTGTGTACATGTGATTGATGGATGAGCACAGAACCATTCTGTGCAATGAGTAGCACTTCTTACTATTAAAAAAAAGAAATATATATATATATATATATTCTGTGGATTGAACCCATCGATGAGTGGGATTGATCTACTTAACAGTGGCGGATCCGGGGGGGGGGGGCGCAAGCCCCCTCTTCATTTTTGGTTAAAACAAAAGATATTAAAAGAAAAATGGGGGAGGGTGCGCGCCTCCCCTTACGGAATTCCAGGGGCCCGTTGCATAAAACTCCAACCGGATTTTTTTCCCGGTTGATATCACAAAATTCCGGTGGGAAGCTCCCAACCAGAGTTTTTATGCAACGGATTTTACATTCTTAGGTTAGCAACCTTAAAAAAAATAATTCAGGTTGGGCAAATCCCAACCTGAATTTTTCAAGGTTGCTAAAAAAGTTTTATGCAATGGATCCCTGGATCCGTCCTTCTATTGATAGGTAGATCCAGGGAGGTGGTTGATGGATAGATTCAACAGAACACGATACACTATTACCAGGGAGGTTTCCACCTCCCATCGATGTATCACATAAGTTTATTTCTTAAGAGTTCCAGCTGATGTGGTGGTATTTTTTTTTCAAGCGGGTGGGGGTGGTGGGGAGGCGGGGTGGGGGGGGGGGGGGCTGCTGTTCCAGGAATCTGGTCAAGAGTAGCAGCGTGTTTGGTACGGAACCCTCGAAAACTCATGGGTTTTGTATTGGTTGTGTAAAATGTGTTAATTCTTTTTATTAAAAATCATACTTTTTCTATTTTCCAAGTTTGTTTTTTTTTTTTCTTTTTTAAACCAAAAGAGTGGGGGCTGCAACCCAACCCCTCCCTGGTTTTGTTTGGCCCTGATATTTAAGCCTATAGGCCCTATAGGCCTATATATTTCATGGGAGTTTCACAATCACATAAAATCACAAAATTTGGGAGCAGTTTTTATGCATGGAAAATGGAAAACAAAGCAAAAAAAAATGTCAAGAACAATGATTTAATACTTGCACATCAAAATTGCATCTCACGCACAACAGTAGGTATGAGACATAGGAGTAGGCACAGTATGTCCATAGTATATTTCTAAAAAGGTTTGTATACAGGTTAAAATAATTCTTTTCTGCCTCAGTGACTACATGAAGGAAGGTGACATCTTTGCTCTTTTATTTATTATCAAGTGATGTTGAGTTCACCACGGCGTAAGGCATGCAATTCCACAGGCAGACGGTGTCTGCGAAAAACATCCCCTTCCCTCTTAAAGGGATGTGATAGGCCTAAAAATTACGTAGTTGAGGTGAGGATTCACCTGTTAATTTTTGCTAGATACTTGGAAATTACTCTCTGAAATGTTGACGAGCATAACAGGAATTCAAAGTTTGTTAATCTATACTGATGAAAATCGCTTTTAAATTGGCTGAGATATCAAAAAACAAAGTAAAACAAAGAAATCCTAATAAACGTCTGGTCCCACCTTTTATCATAGGACCACTCTATTTAAGAAATATTTGTGCTCTTTCATATTTCATAAGAGGTTGCTTATTATCTCAAAATATAATTATCAAAAATTGGAAACCTGAAGCCCACTCTCAACAGAACTGTCCAATCCCTTTAATAGTGATGTTGCCAGCTGAAGAGACCCGGAAGTGGAATAAAATATATAAACGCACCTCCCCCCCCCCCCCTTGAAAAAAAGCTGGTGACGCCCCTGTATAATGAACCAATGGAGCGGAGGATTAGGGAACTCACTTTCTCATTCTCATCCATAAATACCCTACTTTGACTTTCTGAAATCTATTCCGATTTTAGAATACATTCATGTTTTGTCCCTTCGGACATTCTTTTTTGTTCTATTTCAGTTTGAGGGGGTAAATGAATCATGACACTGGACAGTCATGTAGCCCAAGCGACGACCACAGCTGTTCCGACAAGCAACGAAGTGACAGTTCTACATCGTGGTATACGAATCATTAGTTTGTCTTTTAAATGCCGGCAGAGAACAATACAGAGAAAGGGCTGCTCTGAGTTTTATGTGTGGCCAGAATAATCACCACCAAACAATGAGCTATAGAAATGAGTCATCCTGCGAGACGGTTTCTTTCTTTTATCTCATTCTTTATTCGGCTTCGATGCAAAGACGACGGTTAAAAGTAAGTCTCCGCCAGAGGAGGCACGTGCTATGGTCTTTATATTTTTGAAAGGGAAACCCACACTGCACTAAAGATGACAATTGAAAATTTCAAGTATACAATAGTAACAAGGAAAGAAAAAAAAATCATGGAATCCTGTTGCGGAGTTTTCATGTTACAAGCTTCAGCAAAACTGTGATATCGTTCATAATCACAATATCATATATGCAAATACGACAAGGCGATTATCTGAAAAAAAAAAAGTTTCTCACTGTATTAGTCATTCTATCTATTTTGGCTACCCCTCTATACAAAGTAATTATTGCAAAATCGTTTCCACTCGAGAAATTTTAAGCAGGGTTAAAATTTCTGCGTTTTTAATTCATGCATAAAAGAAAAGGAAATTGAGTGAACATGAAATAGGGCCTATTACTGTGTGAAAATGAATGGGAGACTAATAATTGATGGGCCATGACATAATCTACCTCATCTAATTTGCACAGGGTATTACTGTAACAAAATATCTCTGTTCTGCGTGGGGATATGAAAGTCTTGTGAGACTTTTAAGTTCCATAACTTTCTTGTTCAAAGTCTGATTTAAACGAATGTAAATAATTAATTTAACTGTTTGTGTAAGTAATCACATCCAGTAATATCAAGTTGACTAGTAGTTGGTTTTTACTCTGAGCATAGTAGAAGCATGGAACTACAGCTTCATAGTAGAGGCCTATGTGGTTACCCACAGTTGACCCCTATGCTTCAATCCCCTTCACCTTTCATTTCTCCCATCACCATGCACTCTCAATCGACTCATTAGTGTCAAGTTACGATCGTAATTATTATAGGGACCTGGTCGACGACAAGGTTCGATCAATCTTGTGTAGTCTTGAGTTGATAAAACATATTCTTTTCCTATTTATTGTTTCAACTTCTCTGTGCACAATTTGCCCAAGTTTTCGTATAACTTTATTCAGAAGGGTTTACACTCAATTGTTACGGGGGAAGCGCTAGAAAAAAAAAAAGAGATTAAATTAGATTTTTAAAAGAATAAGTCACTACAGTTCGCGCTCATTTTGAAGCGCCTGAGCGGTCATACACGACAGCTCGTCGGCTTTATCATGCTTTAAAGGACTACAACAAACATTATAGAAATATGATATAGTGCTCTTGGTCCCTACTGCAGTCCTTGCCAGCTAGTCTTGCTCGATGATTACTCCTAAACCCCAAGTGGAGCGGACATTCCTCGCGTGCCTTGCATGTTATTACGCATGCGCCGTCGTGCGACTCCCCGCTATCCCAGCTCCCGTGACGTATTCCGTTGGAGGTACCTTCGTTCGTTCACTTCTTCACGGGTTTGGCAGCATCCGACGAGGTCCCAGCTTTGGTCATTTCATCAGGAATAAGTGCAGGCACACTCCAAACTTTCCACAATGGTGAGCATTGTTCAACATTTTCTTTTCTTTTACTTTATGTCGAACATTTTCTATGCGCAGTTTGCTTCGTCTTGTTTATTACCACCACGACCATGGGAGTATTTTAGAGAGACTGGAGATGTCTTTGAGGTCATCAGAAAATACACAAGTTTCCAATCAAATCGCAAAAGCAACGTTTATTCGTATATCTGACTATTGTGTGAACATTCCATTTAGCCACGCTTCTAAGAGCTGCTGTATATTGCAATATTTGTATACTTTATTTTAATAACTGTGACTGTTCTAATTAACTCGATGCTTTGAGCATGGTCGACCGTGATGGCATATGCTTGAAAATCTAATTAGTGTCGTTTTAAAGAACCCTATCAGGTTTTTATTGTACCTAATTTCAGCGGTGTGCTACCTAGATACGAAGACAGGTTATACTTTAATTCTTGTCGTAAATGAGGATGGAAGATGGAGGTCATGATGCCAGAAACTTGCCAATCATTTTACCCCTCCAAGGATGTCCTCCCATGCCATATTGGATTCCTCCTCAGAATTTTGCTCATGTCGTCTAATTTGACTGACGCACCTCTTTTTCCTTTCTTTGTGCTTTTCTCTTTTTTATGACAGAATCCCAAGTTCTCAGAATCAAACCAGGGGGGTGAGTTTTCTCTCTCTCTTTCTGTTACTCTTAAGATTATTAATCATATTATTAGTATAATGGTAATAATCATAATCCACTCAATAGATTGTGTTAGCATAGCATAAACAGACATTTTGTCATGCTTCTGTAACATCTATTGCAGTCTGGAAACAATGAATTCTGACCATTGTGGACTATAGACCGCATGATTATTGTGGAATCCACCGTGGCAGCCTGACATGAAGCTATACTGGACACCTGAAAAAGACGATGGATTCTTTAAGAATGCGCGCCCAAGTTCCAATCACATCGCAACCTGATTACTCCTCCCTCCCCACCCCCCCCCCCATCCCCATTAAAAGAAAAACTATAAACGAAGGAATATACTTTTTGCTCACAACTTGTAGTCTCCTTTAGAAATTTGTGCTTTGTGCTGATATCTTAGGTTTTTTTTTTTCTCCTTAGCGATGTCGTCCATGATTTCATAAATTCTTTCACAATTCAGAATGTAATCCATTTGAATAAAAACTAATATTTCTTTCGTTTGTCGACATGAGAGCGTGATATAATGTGACATTCTGTACATTGTCGGCGCAATTAGCTTGCACAGCCATTGCCATCAGGGAGCAATGATCGACATCCGAGCAAGCAACGTTGTCATAGTGATGACGTCATGATGGCGGTGAAAATAATGTATGGCTGATTCAATACTCCGTATAAACCAATGCTCCGTATAAACCGATACTCCGTATAAACCAATACCACGTATAAACCAATACTCCGTATAAACCAAGTCATCGGTGTATACATGTCGCTTTCACGCAACAAAAGAATTTAACTGTGTTGTTATCGTCAGTCCGCAACGTGAGAAACCAGAATAAACACGATGCGCTGCAAAGAAGACTAGCAAAATGTCCAATAAAATCTGTGTAAATTGTTCGTGATGGCGATTAAAAGCGTAAATTTAGAGAAAGGATTACAACCTGTAAGCTTTGACCTGGGCTGTGCTCACTCGTAAGGCAAACATTGTTCTTTATTGTATACTTTGAAAGGTTGATGTCGAAACGTGTTCATTGTCCGTCATCGATAAAAAAAGAAAAGAACATCAGTATTTTGTTCGATTTTTCTTGATCTCACTTTCTTCGTTGTGAAGGCTTCATAAATATTTTGTCAGAATGAACGATTGTTGCCATTACTTTCCAATAAAATACCACCTTTGATCATACTAATGATACTCGCTGATTATGACATGGAAGAATCAATTTCTGCATTGGTGGTCTGCGCCTTTAGTCTTATTCAGAGAGTTGACAAATTTACGATGAGAGAGCAAACTATAAGAGGACTATAAAAGCACTGTCGAAACAGCTTTGAACAAGTCAAGACATACTAGCTTTTCTGCGCATTTTCATTGTATTATGTAGGTAATCATTTAGCAACGAAACACAAGGTAACGAGAAAAGCAATCGCAATATTCAGACGTGGTTCCATCCAATGCTGAGACTCATTAAGAATAATCATTATATTACATTCATAGCACCTCCCAGTAGACTAAACAAGCATAGAGTATAAACAAGCATAAAGTAGAAAAAAATATAATTTCCATTTTATAGAATGTATATCTCAACCATTTTAGCGATTTCGAAAAATGTATGCAAATCAATTCTCAGCAGTTTTAATTTCATGTTGTTTGTTTGGGGGTTTAGGGTGTTAAAGTAAACGATTATGATTTGGAATTGTTCCAATAGTAGATTGAAAGGGTTAAAGTACTTACAAAACGACTTTGAATGTCTGAGCGATATCGACTCTGAGCATTTGAAATATATGAAACATGTGAAATATACACCACTTTCCCATTAACATCGCAAATTTCAATTCATGGGGAACTTGTCTAATAAATACCCTAATAAGATTTACAGAATACATTTAGAATTATTACCTAAGTAGAATACGTATAGAATGACAAAACGGGGAAGTTTTGTGATTGCATTGCCCTAGGCGAAAAGAAAAAATGGAGAAGAAACTTCACATCGAGGTTTTCTGGCAATACTGGATGGGGCAACCCATGGTTGTTAAGAACTGTGATCTGCGAAGAACTACGAGTATACTATCAGTACAGATACTGTCCCCTTTAACTGTCATACCTTTGACCTAATCTAAATCGTGACACCACTGTTGTGTTCGTCTGTACATGGTCACATTGTCTGCATCTTCAAAGAAGCTGAGAGAAAAAGAGGAAAGGCGAAAGTTTGACAGCGCGCCTTTTTCGGGCCAGCAAGTTTTCAATTCGACAGAACCGTCACTGCCCCTATCTACCGCAGCAGGAATTCTTGGCATCCCTAAGCACGACCCCGCAGCCTGCGCAGACTCCTGTGCGCAGCTCATCCCATTTACCAAATTTGTTCATTCATCTGGTATGAGTTCATGCTGGAGGCATGGTGTCGTGTGCATGCGTGTTTATACAGTCCAGGGTTTTATCGGGCGCCTTTGCCACCCTTTAATGTTGGCTCTTGCTCTGAACAGAGACTTCTATCTCTCACCGCTGATGAAAAATAATGAGTATCATAACATATGGTTTCATGTGGCTACTTGCCAGCAGGTCTTGGCGATAAGGATGCATATTCGCATTAATAAAAGCCGGTTCACTGATACATGAGCATGTACAGATAAAGGTCATTGGAGACGTTTTCTTGAAATTTACTTGTAACTGAGGTACATGTAGGGCCTATTTAAACAAATGGACAGTTCTTTATAAAACTGCTTAGCTTTGTAAATAGTCATGTATGACTTGAGTGCATATTTTAATGTACAGGTGAATGTGCATTCTTCTCAATCAAGTTAACAAAAACCATTCAATATAATACTAACATGTAACTTACCTCTTTCATATTATACTTGGCTGTTTTCAATTTAATTTTTAACTAAAAGATTGATCCATGTTTTGCAGTCTATGGTTCAGAGGTCATTGCAGACCATTGCTAATTTTGAACTGCAGTTATGGTTTATTCGCGCTTCATGTATATCGCTGTTCCTTCCGTCCAGTGTTCTAGTAAGGGAGACCTCCGAAAAATTGTTAAACTTTTGCTTTTGAACATGATATTGCTTATAAGAGTTCTAGAATATATTGGAATGAGAAGTCTTTATGTATATAAACACATGAATCTTTATTTTTTAAGTCAAACAAGAGTCGACAGTGAACCCTCAAATTGGGATTTCATATGACTATATAACCAGTCCCGATGCTGTAGGCCAGTATGAAATCGGAAATACGACACCTAGTGCAGAATGGTTTAAATCTAGAGAAAAGAAAGTAACATGAACATTTTTGTCATTAAACCAACAACATGGGATGTGAAATGGCCAAAGGAGCCCCACTCATCGCCATCAATGTCAAATTTCAACAAAGAATTATGTTCTTCTTCTTTTTTGTAGCTCATTACTTCGACAGTTTTAGCGTGCAAAGTTCATTGATCAGTATGATATTGGAATGCAATATATAAAAGACTGCCTATTGTGATCCTTATTATTCATCATCCATGGTTATTATTAATGACAACCCCTGAAAAGAGAGAAAATGGCAATTTGTATCCATTAAAGATTAATCTACGCGCGCGCTTGATTAATATAGAGACCCACGTAATATTTGTCATATCATACCCATGAATGTGCTATACGACACATTTAAAGTCACTCGATCCCTGCGTGTATTTCCATCCCTCAGAGTACAAGGACACTTTCCTGATGTGGGACAGGAAAGGTGACCAGAAGGTGGCCGTGCCCCACGTTGGTCACGTGATGAGGTCGCTGCTGTGGAACCCGACAGAGAAGTCACTGAAGAAGGTCATCGGACCAGACCGCGACGAATGTAAGCTGACCTTCTCAATTAACATGATTAAAGATGGAATCCACTCCAAAACTTTTATCAATTTCATAAGAAAAAGAAGAAAATTCCCGCCAGAACAGTGCAAAAATGCTCAAAATCGGATGAGAAATGATTAACTTATAATGACATTCTGAAATTTCAACGTTTTTCAGAAAACATTTCTTGACCAGTCCTTCTAAATATTCATCAGCAAGTTGGTGATGTCATGCTCTCACAATTTCTTTTTCATTCCACATACGGAAACGACCAAAATATCATATTTTATTTAGCTGTATAAAAATTTAATATAAAACTTGCCTTAAAACCACCCAAAGTATAAAAGAATAGGTTACCTCTGATATATTTTGGAATATGGGCATATCCATTTACCTGCATTAGCTAAAGCTAATAATTTTCCGAATTTCAAATATAACATACATGAAAAGTATTGTTGGGGCATGGTATCGTCAACTCGTGAAAAGGGGACACACGAACTTCAAAACTCACTTTTAAATTATTATGTTTCGAGTCAACGCAAACTGTAATGCAAATCATTCCTCGCTTTTTTGCGTTTCTGCAGACGACCGCGTTTCGTTCGAGGAGTTCTTCCCCATGATGAAGGAGGTCTGCACAGGAAAGTTTGGTACGGCCGATGACTTCACTGAGGGTCTCAAGGTGTTCGACAAAGACAACAGCGGCAACGTAAACTGCGCAGAAATCCGCCACGTTATTTGCACACTAGGTGGGTACAATAGAAACGGGCGGTCCGGAAACCCGAACGTCACTGCTGTGTGGCCCCAAAACAGGCCTATATGGTTCGGTTGACGATTGGTGCTCTTGGTCTGTACTGATCATTAAAAATGAGATCTATTTTCTACCTTGTAATATTTTCATTTTATGATCAAACGTATGTATGGAATGTATTGGTAGACCAAGAAGCGGATTCTTGACTGCCTGTACTATCAAAAGATTTAATCTGAAAACAAAACAAAACAAAACAAAACAAAACAAAACAAAAAGGACCGGCAACAGCATACTTCACTCAACAAGCTACGGAAGAAGAAAAAGACATGGCATGTAAATCAATGCACAAAATCGAAGAAGCTGGACTATATTCTTTCTCTTTTCACCGCATTCTTTTTTCCGTCTTGATTTTCCTGATTTCCTTGTTGTATCATGCTTTTCATTTATTTTCTCAAAATGTTATGTATCATTAAAGGGACTGTACAGTACTGGCTGAGGTGGGGATTCATGTTTTGAACATTCCTAAGTGAGATAATGAAAAGCCTCTTATGAAATATGAAAGAGCATGTAATTTTAAGAAAGATTCAACATTTATTTGATGAAAATTGGTTTTCAAATGGCTGAGATATCAAAAAAAGTGCTAATAATAAAAGGCGACATGCCACAACTTTATTAGGATCTCTTTGTTTCACCTTGTTTTTGGATATCTCAGCCATTTCAAAACCAATTTTCATCGAATAAACTTTTGATACCCCTTAGAACTGCATGCTCTCTGACATCTCATAGAGTGGTTTCTGAATATCTCGCAAAACGTTAAAAGCTAAATCCTCACCTCGACCAGAACTGTACACACCCTTTAAACTTGTAATTATACTTTCTCCTGGACCGGAAGAATGTGCGCGTTCTGTAGGCAAAAATGAGTATATGGCTCTTCAGCAGCGTCCAATTTCACTGCAGGTCTATATATCGTTGCTCTCATAAGCTTTATACAGTGCTGGTGTCGTTTTAGACGGAAGACAAGTTTAATGTAATGTGATATACAAATACAAAGGCAAAAAGAGATAATTGGTTTCTGTGTAAACAAGATTTCTGCAGTCACCTTTGATTGCTTTGTGTGTGAAGACGCTATTCGCAGATGTCTTGAGACTCTGCTCAGCCTCAAGTTTTAAAATTGCAACTTGCAGAGACTTGAATGCGACTAAGGTTTTACTTCATTGTTGTTTCATGCAGGTGAGAGGTTGGAAGAGGCCGAAGCTGACGTCATTCTCAAAGGCATGGAAGACAAGAAAGGAATGATCGCCATTGAGGGTGAGACATTACGTAATGTTTGCCAATCTGTGCCCTAAACAGTAATAGGGATTAGAACATTAATGATAACCATAATGATAATAATAATAGCAATCTATATAGTAACAATGACAATGATAATCATTATGAAGGACTAATATGATTAGTATTAATCTATTATTCTTATTCTCATTATTGATATCATTATGATCTCATTTTAACAATTACAACATAGAAGGATAGCCATTATAATTTTAAAATTCAGATAAGAATAAGAATACGAAGCTTTTGAATATTGACTAAATGAACGTTTTCAAAAATACATATAGTATTACGTCATTCGATAGTCAATAACGAAATACACGGTTGATATACAGGTCATTCATTAGCTGGATACCACAATCAATGTAAATATAATACTCGCCAATTGAAACAAATTTTAGAATCGACTGAACACAAGATGCGCAGTATAGAGTATATTATTATAGTAGCTGCGCAATATAAATGTCCTTTATTATTAATATTATTATTAAGACTGGCTTGTATATACTGTGTGTTCATGAAACTGTTAATTTGACGAATGTTGCGAATTCTCATCCATACTTCAGGCACCCGATTCCCTAGTTTTAGATTGTTGAAAATGTGCTTTATCATCATTCTTGATTGTCCTCCTCCCTCACTCAGAAAAGAAAAAAAAATGTAGTAAATTTACGCTAACGTGACACAGTCATTACAAACGACATACATGATATGTACATGGTGTACATGTAAAAAAAAAGTGAAAGTTGGATAAAAAAAAAGGAGAGAGAAAATGAAGAATAAGAAGAACACAGAAAGAAGAGAAAAAGGAAAATGGACGAAAATGAGAAAGAAGTTGAATTTACAGGTTGTCATTTTATATATCGTGATTATTTATGGCAATGAGAATAGTGATGTTAGAAATTTTACATGTATAACATGTGTTTGTTTCGTTTTAAATGTTAATACTGTGTAACGAATATGTTTGATTTTTTTTTCATTCTATGTATTTATAGAATCTTGTTCATATTTTATTGTAATCGTGCTTATTTCTGTAAAAATGTCTGCAATCCAGCCTGTGGGCTGCAATAGACATTATTCAATAAAATACCCTTTCAATTTCAATTTTACCGTTGTAGCAGTGATGCTAAATTCAAACATTATTGGTTGACAGTATTTTAGTAACATAGTTTTCACTAGGCCTATACTTAATTTGTCTGGAAAAAAAAGAATGAGGCAAAAAGCCACAAATTGTTTGCAGTAATACCCAAATCATTTTGGGTACACAAAATGGCGTCCATGTCCAAAACATTAAAGCAATCGTTCATCTAACTCCATGCCATTAATTCAAGTAATATGGCGAATCATGGCCTTATCTACTACGTGGACTGATATAATGCGAAGTCGCCATTCACGAAACTCGGCGCATGCGTGAAGTCGGTTAATCGCGCATCGCTCCACTGGGTGATTTCAAGTTCGTTGCTAGTGCTAGTGCTAGTGCTATCTCAGCACTAGCACCGGCGATAAAACTGAACTTGAAATCACCCATTGGATGCAAATACGGCAACTTGTTTGTTACGTCATAATCGATGAGGAAGAAGACTTTACACATGCGCAGCAGTCGCCGATGTGACGACACCATGTATCAGTTCGCGCAGGTGCTTTGACGATGTCATACTGTTAGGTCGAAATCGTATCATAAAATTGAATCATGATATACGAATCGCATTCATGAATTCCATCGATTTCAGCTAGCTCACCAGGTCTTTGATTCGATTTGATTCAGAACATCCACATTGTTGCAGTTCTTTCTTCTGAATAAATCATTTGCATGACCATGCCTGCCGTTGAAGTTGTCATCTTGCACACAATTAAGCTAAGAACGTGATTTTTAAAGATGTTGCCGTTTATTGAAGTACCAAAGCAAGCAAGCATATATATATATATATATATATATATATATATATATATATATATATATATATATATATATATATATATAGCCATAAAGCAAAACGATAATTTTTTAGTGTAACGAAGATAAAGAGAGCTAAATCTCCTTATGAGTTGCCTGTCAGGAAGTCATATATCATAGAAAAGTGATATGTGCATTTCAACACGTCTATCAGTGCTATGGAATGTCGGGAATTTTCAAGTCATATGCATCATCAGGTCGTCACATATCCAGAGAAATATTACTTTTATTATCTTTGATAATTCTCAAGGTATTATTCATAATACTCTTTAAGCCTAAAGAACCCAGATTATTATTATGCTCAAAGAAAGAGTTGTTAATTCTTCATATTCCTCGGTATTTTTGGTTAACAACAAATAAATGAATAAATGAGACTGAGAGCCTTAGACAAATAACATCACAGGATATTTTGAGGTTTCGTAGAACAGCTTGTGAAGTGAACAGTCATAATTGTGTCTGTTTGATGAGATTGCAATTTAAAATTGCCACAAAATGTTTTTTGTTCGTTTCTAATGAGGAAAAAGGCCTACTCACTCAAGTACTTGAATATATCGTGCTGAAAACAAAATATTTCAAGGCCGTGCAATGAAACAATCATCCCATTTACGCTTAAACCTTGAGGATACCCCTCAGACTTTAAACAAGAAAGCAAATTCCAATGACTGTTCGTTTCTTCAATCTTGTATCACTTTGATGTGCTACTACTTTTTTTTTTTACTTTATTCATTTATTTTGTATCTTTATACACTTTCTACTGTAGAGAAGGTAAATCTCATTAGAACGATGACGTCATGCGTTAACCAATGTCAAAAATGTTTCTTTTCTCTGAAAACAGACTTGGTCAAGAAATTGATGGTCAATGTCTTGGAGGGCCTGTAGAGGGGCTCTCAATGCTGTGCATGTTGGAGTCTGCAACCATCATCCCATCTTCGTCACTTGAGTGCGAATCGCATCATTGATTTCAAGGAAAAAACGCCAATCCATGCTCTGCTTTTCTATCTTTCTCTTTTTTTTTTCTTCATCTTCATCGTCTGCATCACGAATGCTGCTTGGCACGGGAAAGGGTTGGTAACGGAGGGAGATGAAACGCGATTAAAAAAAAATGGGGTGGGGAGAGAGTCTCACGGACATAAACATTGATGTGGATGATTGTCGGTTATTCAGTTCAGTTCTCATTTAGGTTTCTCTCATTAGAACGTAAGAGTTGTCTTTTTTTTTTCTCCAATGCTTCAATCGGGTAAAGTTTATGGCATCATGGGAAAAAAAGCAATCATTGCAAAACTTTGGGGCTCTTTTTATGGGAGATGAAAGAAGAATGAGGTGCATGAAGCGAGAAGTATTTTCATGTGAGTGTGTTTGTTTTGCTAAAGTCAGGACGAAACTGTACTCGAGCGCAGTCTGGCACAAATCTTTCGAAAACAAGAGAAATGATACTGATGAAATGAAGGCTATCGACAGGTTACACCTGTTGGCATAGCAACATATAGTACGGCCTATGAAGGCACTTAAAGCGATGTTCTGACAGGTTTATTTGAGGAAATCCGACGGATAACCTTTGTGTTTAGTCTGTGTTTCCAGTACACATTCGTCCTGACGAAACAAATTCATGATCAAAGCAGACAAATGCCAGTGAATGAAATTCCATGCTTCGAATGACATATCGACCATTCATTGAAAAAAAAAAAAAAAAAAACTCAATTCTGCGGAGGAATCCAGGAATTTGCTGCAGCTCATATTGATGACATTGAGCAACATTTATTGATGAACACTATACGGACCTAGACAGTCACTATCTACCGTCCAAACAGCTGTTCAGAGGTTTTCCAACTATCTGAGATGCATGTACACACATTCATCGACTTTTTTCCCCCGCGTTTTGAGGTTGCTACATCATCACCATCATCATCATCTGTCCACGTTGCCATTTTGAGATGCATGTCGGATTGTGCGCACGAATTTGTGAAGAGAACGGGTGCCCTGCCTAATGCATTATTTTCGTATATTTCTCTTTCTCTCTCCTCTTCGCGAACAGCCCTCGTCAAGAAAATCATGTATAACCTCCTGGATGAAATATAAAATCTCAAGGATGTGCAGCATTTTTTTTTCGTTTTTACGAGATCGACGATGAGGAGTGGGTATAGTTTCAGCAAATGATTGTCAAGAGTGTTCATCGCACGATGTAAAATTGCAATTATCGCATATCAGTATCAACATCATCTTTGCGGTTTATAGCATTACGCAAGATTACAGAGTGAAACGGGGTTTCATGATATTCTGCAATTAGAGGAGGAAGAAAGGGCGACAATACATCTTACCATCAGCTCCCATTTTGGTCCATGTTTCATATCTTATTTACCAGACTCGAACTGACTTACACGGAAGCGGGGTCCAATTACTTGAAGTATGCTAACGGAGATGGGGAATAGGGCCATTGAAAATGAAGTCTTTATTCGTGTTTTCAAATTGTGAAGTAACGAAGGGCAACTAAGTAATAAAGACAAATTCGCTCTGAAAACTAGAATGAAGCTTTCATAGAGCAAAACGACAGACAAGACCTTTTTTATACATTCTGTATGCTGTTCATTTTAGTTTCATTTATCTTAAAAGTTATTATTGGTGTGTCAGCTGTGTGTGTTATTTATTGCGTAAGTTAAAAAAAAAAAGAAAAAACAGGAGTGAGTGACAATAACCGAAGAGCTTAATGTCTGTCTTATCTCACTGACATTCGTCTTACTTTTCTAATTAATTTTCTCCGTTTCTGATATCGTTTACATCTGCTTTAATCACAACTTTAGACAGGTTTAGGAATCAGGGATATGGGTGTGCAATACATTAGCGTAAGTAACCATAGAAATAGAAAAAAAAACATACAGTTTTCATCGGTGTCAACAATAACAATTTTTCAGTTGAGCCAAGAAATCTCATTACAAATAAAGTAGTATATATATCTATTCGCCACTGACTTGCAGTCACCTAAGCGGCCGTGTACGGCATCGATCTTCTGTTTTCCTTCTTCCCAACATCTTCAATTGTGTGTCATCTTTTCATGTGTATAAAGGTTAGATCTTGTATAAAATTGTTGCCTATTTGTCGAACGGTGATTTTGTTACAGAGATTAAAACTGTGGCAATTTTTCTGAAGTGTACGTTAATCTTGCTTCCATCGTTTGTTTTGTGCGACAATTTTGTCTTACACGTAGCCCTCTGAAAACAAAATATCGTTATTGAAAACAGATTTATATTGTCACTGTACATAGTAGCATTGTACTTGATTATGATGTAAACATCATCAAAGCAGCTTAGCTATAGCAAAGCTTGTCTTTCATTTACATTGTTACATTTTTTTTTGCACCCCTGCCCGCAAGACAAGACATATAATGTGTGTGTATATAGGCCTATATATCACACAAACGAGTTGATATTAATCCATTGTAAATATGGATTACAAAAGATTGATATTAACTGGTTTGAGTTTATATATATATATATATATATATATATATACATATATATATATATATATATATATATATATATATATATATATATATATATATATACATATATATATGTATATATATATATATTATATATATATTATATATATATGCACATATATATACATATATTTATATATACATATATATATATATATATATGATTATATATATATATATATATATATATATATATATATATATATATATATATATATATGAAGAGTTTGTTTGCAAAAACCGATAAGTCCATATTTGCCAAATGGAGATATTTGCAATTAAAGGTCAAGGAAAATAAAGAGAATAACAAGAAAATTTTTGCTTCTTTTGACCATAACTTCAAAAATATACCTTTATATGTAGTGACCAATATATCATTTAAAAGGTATTATTTTGTAGTTTATGACAGATATCGTATTTCAAAATCTTCAAAAATGGGTTTTTGCAAACAAACCCTTCATATATATATATATATATATATATATATATATATATATGAAGGGTTTGTTTGCAAAAACCCATATATATATATATATATATATATATATATATATATATTTATTTATATATGTGTGTGTGTTTGTGTGTGTGTGTGTGTCTGTCTGTGTGTGTGGCACAGAACATATAAAAGCATGTCAAAAACATGTAGATCTATGTCCAATGATGATGTGAATACACATGGGACTGATATGGGGAATGAGAACTCATGAATACATCACGTTCAGGCTTTCACACATGTACAAACATCACGTCTACCTCAAATTACTTCTTGAAGACACGTTTAATAGAGCTCTCGGCTGTTGGGGGACGGTACATCTTGTATAAGGTGTGTATCGGTTCATGAAGAAAGAAAAGAAAAATCAAGATACTAGAAATTAGTTGACAAAGGTGATTGCTGGAGATTTTGAATTTGCAGCCCATGACTTGATTCATATCTATATACACAAACACATTTATACAATGCTAGAAATACAGAAAGAAACAAATCAATTCTGTTTCAGCATAAGATTTTCTATGCAAGTACCGTTACACATAGACACTGATCTGTATACAACCCTTTTGCATTCCTCAGAGCGCTATTGAACTTCCTCACAAACAAGGACAGTCAGATATCGCCTATGTTATCTCATTTTTTTTTCCATTGTGGCCTGAGATATGAAGAAATATAGTTACCTTTTTTTAATTAAAATTTACGAATGCCTTGGTAATTGATCTTCACCTTCATATGACCAGTTTAGCAGTTACATTTGCACACACTACATACATGTGGAGAAAAAAAAAATCTTGCACAAAGATATAGTTTTTTTCTATATACATGAATACAATGAAAGACAGTGAATCAAGGCAAAAGCTATTTTGCAGTTTCTTAAGCAGACTCAAAAATATAATACACATTTTCTTTTCACAGCTGAAGGATAACAGAGTTTTCTTTACCATGAACAAAAATGAAAGACAATTGTGTAAGTAAAAACCTGTTCCAAATCATTTCCACATATCCAAATTCCAAATCATTTCCATCAAGTCTTCCTGACAACAACGTGGTTATGACAACACAAGACTACTCCAAATCTACAAAAGTTTACAAGAAAACTGGTGACGGGTGTGATTGTATGGATGTGTACATCTGTACATTTGTCACATATACAAATAAAATGGAGATTTTCTTTACATGAAATACAGGAAATGCATTTTCTACTTGCAAAAGTGTTTCAGAAACAGCACCAAATATATACAAAACAAGCTCAAATACATTAAAAAAAAACTAAAGCACTGTACTCAACATGGAGTGAGAAGCTTATACAGAGGTTTCACACTTGCAAAGCAATAATTTGTAATCATGTTTCTGAAACGAGTTTCATATCATGTTTAGAGTGTGGTAGTGTTCAAAAGTAGCGATTAGCAAGAAGAAGCGAGTCTCCTCACCAACCACTAACTGCAATCAACTTTCCCATAAAACATCATGGTCTTAAAGTCAAACATGCAACTCTTAAAACAGTTAAAAGTTTGAATATATACGTTTTAATATTCACTACGGTGGAAGCGAATACCACATGACGGTACATATTTCCTTCTATGGAGGTCAATTTGTTGCAAAAGCCAAATTAAGCAGAGCTTACGACAGCATGACAGCATAAACATGATTTGAGACATATGTCTGGAAGAAATATGGTTTTAAAAAACATGATTCCAGTTTGCTGTTAGACTTATGAAAATATCTTGATTGTGATGATATGTGTCTTTTAACACACATATAACAAGGTCTTTTGTAAGTGTGCAAACCCTCATTGAGATAGAATAGACTACTGTAGTATGGGAAGTAATGCCCACATATCATTTTTTTTCTGTTATTCAGTCACACACACATTCACTCAGATACATACATAAACACATCTTTACAATTACGTGCAAGACAAAAATAGACTCTGCACCTGTTATTGCCATTAAAGATCAAGCACTCGGATTGTCACATCTCATTGCAGAATAAGACTGTGTTTTGCGGACCCACTACGCAATTATCAAATGAAATGCAATACAGTGCTGCTGTTGGTGCGGCTGCACAGAAGCACATCTTATTTTACATAGTCACATAATCATAATAATTTGTTACATTTCATCTCTTTCACAACCACTTTCAAGCAAAGTAACATCTTTACAACCAATATTCCACACATTGTTATCAGGACCAGCAGGTCCGAAGATCTAAGATTAGCATCGCACGCATCTTGTCGTACAATAATGTAAAGACCAGTAGTCCGAAAGAGTCTCTAAAAATAAGTTTACAGGTACATATGAATAACAAATCTTGATAAAGTTTTCAACATAGCCTCTATGAATGAAAACAAAACAAAACAAAAATATGATATTGGTAGATCCTCTCAGTTTTGTGATACTTTTTTTTTTCAGTGTAATAAATCACTCCCAGCAAAATATAATGCCATCTTTTAAAATTTCTCATTAATATCAAATATACAGATGTACGCTATATACATTACAAGGTGATAACAGAGTGAGCACTGACTTCAAGAATTCTAATATCTTCAAATCTGGTACTGTCACAACACTTCAAAAGGGATCTGACTAAATAGAATTTGATCAAATATATATTTCATATACAGCATTCATTCTTTGGTATCAGTCAAAGAAATGTGTCTTCTTTATTTTGAGGTAATACAAGATTCGGACGGATAGATTTTTGATTTTGTGTTTTTTATTTTTGTGAATTCATACTGCCCAGTGATTGCTTCTGTCAATGACGATGTAGAGGTATTTGTGGTACATTTTGTTGTCACTTGCATCCAGTGACATTTCTGAGGAAGCATTAATGAAAAATTCAATCTGGCATCATACAACATTGCTACGATGTTTCAGTTCATTTATCATGTTCAGCAAAGGAGTATGCGTGTCTTACACCTCCCATTCATTCATGCTCCCTTGTGAAGACAGTAAGTTTTTACACCATGAAAGACTTTTCAAGGAAAACATTGTGATAGATATTCCTTTCACCCTATTTAGTGAAGAATCATGATGCAATCACAGAAATCACAGAAAAACAATTTTCTGTGTCAGTTCATAACATGTACCATGATCGTAAAAGCTATGTAGTGCCTGAAACAGTACTAGTATTCATTTTTGTAATGTAGCAGAGATAAATAAAGGCAGAATGCAACTCTCCAGTTCATCTTGGCTGGAATGTTCCCCCAGACCCACAGCTGTTTACATAATGGCGCACACTGATGAGCTGGTTTCTTCTGTTCGTCAGACAAAACAAATTGTACAATTGAATATGGTTAAAAACATTAAAACAACAAAAGACACACACAAAGACAAAAGCAAGCTTACACAATAATAATTACATGTACTGCAGCACATAACACCTAGAGTTGAGTGCACACGAACAGAATCACAGTTGGAGATATACATATATTATATGACCTATATAGATACCAATGTGTGATTGGTCGAAATGCTGTCACGTGACCATGTTCACAAGGATGAAAAGCGTTATATTTCATAACATGACGTAAATTACGTACAATAATGGAATATAACAGCGACTACGTTAAACAAATGGCGTTATATCTGGAGGGGTGACGTAATCAAAAATCAATTGTTATGATGCGAGCAACATACACAGAGACGCTTTGCACACACACACACATACTTACGAATGTAATCGTGACCGGTCGACCGACCACACGCACCATACCACTTACGTTTACAGAATGCGCTAGCGGTAATGAGCATCACACTGACACACGCTAGAACACTGTAAGCGCAAATTACGAAATTGCAACTGATTTGTTTTAGTCAAACTGGCATGGCAGCTTTGATGAGCAGCTGCCCTTCGCTTGTGAGAGAGAAAGAATTGTTGTCCTGATAGCTCCTACTCTAATCAATGTTAGACAGTCGTGACAGGAAAGCCAAAGGATTTCCCATGACATTACCAGAGCCTGAACTGAGTAAGTTTTTATGCTACTTGTACTAGCGCAGGACCTGGACCAGGGCCAGGTCCGTAGTCTAAACAGCTCTTGTACCAGTGACCGCAGGCAGAAGAGATTAGGCCCTACATTATCAGAAAGTTCACATTCTCATACATCACCACAAACAAAATGTCAACAAGCTTGCTTTACCCAGACCAAAAGCGGCATTTGGTCTAGTCTTCTACAATTTTTACATCTCTCATTACAAAATCTGGCTCTACCGCTACGAAACTAGGCCCTACGTACGATTGATTAACGACTGTTCTAGAAATTACTTTGTGATAAACAGGCAACGGTCGTACTCCACGGAAGAACGAATTCCCGGTAGGCCTACGTGAAAGCCATCGGAGTTAGATCTACGTATCAAAAGGTTACTTGTGGCTCGATTGAATACCACTGGCACTAGCGCACTGTTGTCATGCGGTACGCGCGTTCATGCAAAGGAGTAGTGTTTCTAGACCTAGTCGTTTTGCTTTAGGGCCTATACAGCAGTTTATTTCTTGTACTGTAGGTCATATAATATAACAGATATTGACTTTTTCCTTCGGTAGGAATATAACATTTAATTTCCCTTGGGAAGTTATATTTTTGTCTCGGAATACTATATTTTTCCTCAGCGCTACGCGCTTCGGAAAAATATAATAATCCTCGACAAAAATATAACTTCCCGCGAGGATCTCAAATGTTATATTCCATCTCTGGTAAGTCAATATCTGTATAATATTTCAGTCGCGCCTGATAACTTCTCACGCTATTCATCGTTTGATGGATATACACATTCATGAGCATGAATCTTATCTGGAGTTGATTGCATACTGCATCTCAGCACTACAGAATGTACAATACTCCTTGCATAGGGTTGGACTTATGCTAGAAGAAGGCAAAGATAGAAGAAAAAGAACAAACAGAAGAAGAAAATGCAAAAGAAGAACACAAAAAGCTGGAAGAAGATGAAACAGATGGAGAGACAGACGAGGAAGATAAAGAGGAAAACAATAGAAAACAAAGACATGGAGAAAGAAGGAGAAGCAGACGGAGAGGGAGAGAAGGATGATGAAAAGGAAGATGAAGAAGGAGATGCAAACAAAGATGAAGGGGAGGGAGATGATGCGGTGATAAAGAAGCTTGAGGATAGCAGAAAAATGTGAACTTACTTCCTCCAGCAGCCCTGGGCTCTGGAGCGGAGGACCCACGGGGCTCCTTCAGGATCCCTGCAATGATCTTGTCAGCCACCATGTGGTTGGATGCCACCAGGACTCCCTTGATGACCTGTGTCGGGATGCTTCTATGACCACTCTGCTCAGCAGCATCCAACATCTTCTTCAGCAAGGCCTGAGGGTGAGACATAGTGAGCAAGGAAAATAAGGACAGGGGAGGGGGATGAGTCTAGAAGTATGGATGTGTACCATCATTATAGAAGTAGACGGACTTACTCCAATGGGTTGTTCGTTTGAGCCTGTGTTTTTTAGAGCATTATTACATTCCTGCTTCTCAGCTGATGACAGTTCGGGTCATTGCAACATTGCACGGTTAATCTAAATCAAAATTTACTGAGGAAATTCAAAGAAGACAAGGAAAAGTAGAAATTACGCGGTGCGTAATATATGTCCCCGCCATAAGTAGCATTTAGTAGCAAAATGTACAATATAGGTAAAAAGATCAAGGTCAAAGGTCAAAGAAGTCAAAGGTCAAAATTCTATGTAGAAGTTTTGAAGCCCTCACCTAGTGCCATCACATAAAGCAAACAGAATCGAAATCCGGTTAGAAATGGCGAAGGAGTAGCATTTTGTAGCCAATGTACAATATAGGTAAAAAATCAAGGTCAAAGGTCAAAGAAGTCAAAGGACAAAATTCTGTGTAGAAGTTTTGAAGCCCTCACCTAGTGCCATCACATAAAGCAAACGGAATCAAAATTGGGTTAGAAATGGCGAAGGAGTAGCATTTGGTAGCAAAATGTACAATACAGGTCAAAAATCAAGGTCAAAGGTCAAAGAAGTCAAAGGTCAAAATTCTGTGTAGAAGTTTTGAAGCCCTCACCTAGTGCCATCACTTAAAGCAAACGGAATTGAAATCGGGTTACAAATGGCGAAGGAGTAGCATTTTGAAGAAAAATGTACGATATAGGTCAAAAATCAAGGTCAAAGGTCAAAGAAGTCAAAGGTCAAAATTCTGTGTAGAAGTTTTGAAGCCCTCACCTAGTGCCATCACATAAAGCAAACGGAATCGAAATCGGGTTAGAAATGGCGAAGGAATAGCATTTTGTAGGCAATGTACAATATAGGTCAAAAATCAAGGTCAAAGGTCAAAGAAGTCAAAGGTCAAAATTCTGTGTAGAAGTTTTGAAGCCCTCACCTAGTGCCATCATACAAAGCAAACGGAATCAAAATCGGGTTAGAAATGGCGAAGGAGTAGCATTTTGAAGCAAAATGTACAATATAGGTCAAAGGTCAAGGTCAAAGGTCACAACTGAAATTCTGTATAGAAGTTTCAAAGCTCCCACGTAGTGCTATCATATAAAGCAAACAGAATCAAAATCGGGTTAGAAATGGCGAAGGAGTAGCATTTTGAACATTTTGATCACACACGGACACACGGACGGACAGACGGACAGACGGACACACGGACACACAGACACACACACGTACGGAGCCCGTTTCATAGTCCCCTGCTCGAACTCGTTCGGCGGGGACAAAAATGGCTGTAAAACGAACATACTGTATCTGTGAAGCTTGTTTTCTGATTTCTTTTCAGCTTATGAACCACTTGTCAAGATTCTTTCACTGTTAATGAGTGAAGAGGGTCACATGAGTGACAGGGATGACTAATACTCACCATCTTCATGTCCATGCGTTCCTGCTTCTTCTTGTAGATCGCCAGTTGGAAGTGGTGCGCCACCTTGTTTGAATCTACAGTCTGGGGGACATGTAGGAAGTGACAAAAAAAATGATGTTATTAAAGGTGCTAATCAATAACAAGGTCTTATTTACCCAGGGTAGCCTCTTCAGTGTTACCACTGCTCTACCAGAGGGCCCTGCCATTATTATTACCTTAGCATCGCCAGGTACCCATTTATACACCTGGGTCGAGAGGGACATTGGGAGCCAGGAGTCTTATCCACTATGCCACAGCACCCCCATGTAAATTGACACTTGAGAACCACCCCATTTCCATGATAAGAGACTTTGACATCTCCTTATAGCACAACCCTAACTTCTTACTTTTATGCAAGAAACTATTTTTTTCTAATGGTGGCCTGATCAAGCCACCAAAACATATCTCTTCCTAAAAGTGGTGGCCTGATATCTATTTCTGGTGGCCTGGGCCACTGCTATTGTCTAGCGTTGTGTTATAGTAGCCTTTATTTTCTTATTTTCAGCATATAACAGTGTCATGTGCAGGTGATAAATTTTTGGTATTACAGTTTTGAATGTGACCCAAGAGCAAAATAGATTGTAAAGTTCTCCCAGGATATAAAACAATAGTCACAGATAATATTACTGTCACCTGTGGATATGTAATGCAATATGTTTATAAGTGTTTCCACCATACTCTTACCACAGCCTGCTGAAAGAAACTGTGCATGATTTTGAGCTGGTAAAATGCTTCAATAGTGCATTTTTGTTAGCTAGCTCATGGGGCTGTTAACAGCTGCGTCAATTTGCTTTGCATTGAATACTTTATCAGGATAGAATATCAGTTAGGAAAGAGAGCTGGCATTGAATCCAGACACAAGAAGCCATAAAGTAAAACCACAAGAGGGGAACAAAGACAAAGAGACAAACTACAACTAATTAGTATGCCCGTTTTTTTAAAACAAAATATTTTTCTTTCTTTTTTTCTTAAGAAAAAGAGTGCTTTAAAGTAAATGCCTTGAATATTAAATACAGCACATGAAAACTAGACCTCCTAAAGCATAAGAAGCCTTTTATCTAACACCAAAAGGAGTGAATATACTCATCCGAGCAAAAGTGTGTGCATTTGTGCATTCATAATTGGTGCAACTGATTTGGGGCATTAACTGATTTGTACTGAGACAGTGTTCACTATTTTAAATGCAGCATAAATGATTGATTATTCCTTCTTTCTTTGCTCACTCTCCCCGCGTTCACATTGGTCCCCGCAACGCGGGGACAGCCACAAGAGATCTTATCTTTTTTACGACTGACCGTTCATATTGGTATCTCATCTGTCCCCGAGCTGTGGGGGCATTTTGGGGCTTGGAGCGAGCTCTGCCACTTGAATCCAGGCATAGCGCATGCGCACATTTGATGACCACAGCTGGACGCTATCAATTGCGCCCCAAGGTCACTCTCCCCTCCAAATCTTGTCCCCGTACCCGACTTGCTTCGCGGGGACGAGGGGACAAGTCCCAGCGAGCGTTCACATTATGGTTTTTGAGGAGAAAGTCCCACAGCTCGGGACTTTCCCCGCGTCGAGGGGACCAATGTGAACGCGGGGTCTGTCACTTTTTTTCTACTTTATTAACATTCTTTAGTATGTCCATATCAGCGGTATGGATTATGATTTATCAGGTAATCTTAAAATCTACCACTGGAATTACATATAATATTTGACTTTGCATCGGAGGTAGAGAAAATTTTTGAGCAAGGATCTGCGGGATGTCTTTCAAAGCGAAATGTGATAATCTTGGGTGGGTTATCTATTGTAATAATGACAAAGAATCAGCGGCGGCATCTCAGCAAACCACACAGTTCATATTTACTGCGGCACTTAGATTGAGGTAGTTCGCACCAACAAGTGCTCTGTGCTGGCAAACTGATTACCTCTTATCCTCTTGCATAGCAAACACAACCCTTCGCTAACTCTGCCCCCTTTGCAATCAACGATCACTTGTGAATTTAGTCGAACAAACTGTGATTATCCAACATTAATAATGTTATTTTTCCTTGACATTCAACAATCCAGTGGCATCACAATGAAACAATGATGCACTACCTACTCATCAATCAACGAAATCAACAACCAAGCGGTGCTATTTCTTTAGAGCCCTTCAAGCACCATGAGGTTGTGGCAAGGCCTTCTACAAAAACAGCCATCATAACTCTTCTTAGAAGTACACCTATTACAAACTTTTTACATAAGAAATATCACCAGTGACTGAACAGTCAACACCTAGGAAGATTCATGCAACTGAAAATAATTTCATCTGTGTGTATTCAGCCAAAGACAAAAATCCAAATAATTCCAAATATTTAGAATAGAGAATTTCATGAAAGTCATCATACTTGTTGATGAACACTGAGATACACTATCAAGACAGCAGTGCATGGTTATGACACAAGGGCAAAATCACAGCAAACATCTCTGACATGAATGTCATCTGTTAATCACTCATCCACCATAAGTCATAAGAAAAAGAAAAAACAGAAAAAGAAATCAGACTAAAACTTACAAAAGGATTCCCGTCTGGAGACTAATAGGAAGTATTATGGAATCAGTGAAAATGGATTACAGAAATGTCTATCACATCAGTACCATAATAATGATAAAAGTTAGAATAGGGACTATTTGTATAGCGCTCATGTCCATCTTTCGGTGCTCATGGCACTAAAATCAAATATATAAACAATGCACTGCCAGAATTGTAAGAGTAAAAAATGACTATAACTTAGAACAGTGACACACATCAAGCATTTCCTATGTTTTGACAAAAATCCAGACTCCAATATTGCCAAAATATTAATCAAACTTATTATTACCTCATGTTACACTTATGATCTTATGTCTTGAACAATCAAAGTTGAATAGGATATTTGTCTTTATCAATGCAGCAGGATATAAAAGGACAGTTTATTTGTTTTTAATTCCCAAAATATGTAATTAGAACATGCAAGTAGTGCATATTCTTTCATTAATCAAAGAGGGTTACAGAAAACTACAAAGTTACAGTCACCTTAACATTTTGAAAACTGTGTCATGTGTCAAGTTTTCTACAGGCAGAGAGAAAAAGGGGTCAACACATAATAATTTACTCAGGAATTACAAGGAGCAGAAAAAAGAGAATAGGGAAAAGATCCCTAAAATATCAAACAGAAATAATCTGAGTTTACATATTCAATGAAACATGCCATCACTTTCAGTTCTATCAGTCTAGCAGTACAAACGAGATGTAACATGCTGCAAAGTGCTCTGAGCAACATGGCATGGAGAAGAAGTGTTTTGTAACAAACGATTGTATCATTACCATGCTATACTGTACAAAGGAACATGAAATCAAATAAAAACAATCAGCTGCTAACTTCTACCAAAAAACAACAACAAAGCCATAGCGACGCAAAGTTCTTTCACCTTCTCGATGGCCGCCACGGACGACGAAGACGCACCCTTGGCCAGCGTCTCGGACATGTTGATCTGCTTGGTGTTGAGATTCTTGGTCCGGCTGGACGTTTTGGGTTCCTGCCTGCCCCACACCTGTATCGTCAGCATGCCGTTCTGGAGGTAGTCCACCAGCTGGGAGGTCGCAACCTGAAAGTTGTAGAACTTCCGGTAGTTGAAATCCGAGCTGCCGGCACTGTCCTTGCAGTCAGTCTTGTTCTCCTCGTTGTCGAGGTACATCTTGTACATGCAGAACACGTCCTGTGGACGACAATAAAGAAGGCGGCAACATTTAGCTCTCTAAGGAAATCATACTTGATCTCTAGTCGGTTATGTTGGCTTTGCAGCGCTATGATAAGTCATAACGTGACAAATGATTGCAACATGAGAGGCAAATGTAGCTTACAATTCATATACAACACAACAAAGGACATACCACAGTGACAGCAAAAAGGATGATGATAATCATAAAGATGATAATGCTGATTATGATGATTATCATCATCTATCATCATCAACATCACTATCAGCAGCAGCAAAATTATTATCATCTATCATCATTATCATTATTATTACCACTCTCTCCTCCCCCACTTTACCACATGAGAAACAAACAGACACGTACCTAAAGGCAATGGCATATGAAATCTTCAGTTTTGTTTCATTTTTTTTTTCCAAACTGCTAGATGTATTTCAACCAACCTCTAGCAAGGAACACCAAACCACTTTACTCAGGAACCTCAACTTGTTTCTTACCTGAAATGTTTTAAAATGGTAATTTACCACCACAATGTTAAAAAGAATGATGTTTTTTTTTTTTAAATCAAAAGGGGAAAATATATCACACAAGAACTACCAAAAAAAAAGAAAGAAAAGAAATAAAACCACACACACAAAGCCATTACCTTGTACTTATTTGGGATTCCAGTGACTGCTCTTATCTTCACAACAAAGTTCACACATCGTCCAATCAGCTCCTTGGGGTCATCCACGAAGACATCATCAGCCTCTGTGAGTTCCTTGCCATTGCTATCACAGGGAACGATCTCAACGTCGAGCAGACCTTGTTGCTTACCACGGTAATCGCTGACCTCGATGGACTCCTTGGTTTCAATCTGTAATGTGGTGGAAGAGAAGTTGCTGGTGGTGATTTTGATATCATTAATTTCTTTTTCATTCTGACAGCAAATTGGTAATGAGGGCCAAACCAATTTTGAAATATCTTCTGGCGAGCCTGCCTCGGTATGTTGAGCAGGCTTCTCAACAGCAGCCAGAGAAGAAAATTTGCCAAGCTACTGGTTCAGCTGAAATATCTGGCTGGGTTTAATTAGTGTTATCTGCTTGTGTGTGTGTGACTGGTACAACTAAAGAATGGCTACAAGCTATAAAATAAGTCTATATCTCCAAAGAGAAGAAATATGACAACTGTAATGGCAGACGACAAAACTAGTATTGCTCTTGTTAAAAGTGTTGGGACACAGTTCATTTCTTTGGAGTCTACACCTCAAGAATCTTTAACGACAGGCAAACTGCAATATCAGCAGAGAGGCAGTACCTCTGCAACTACATGAGATGGGAGCAAATTCTAATGCTAACACTTTACACTAATACAAACACAAACACTAAAACCACTCCTTTCATCAAGGTTGTCACTGACCATGTATGCGAGACTCTGGAGGTAGACATTGACCACTCCAATCTGGACCTTGGTGTCAAGGGGCTCGGTGAAAGGATCCTTCTCCTGTTCATATCAGACATAAATGAGTGGGAAACGAAAGAAGAATCAGACAAATGATAGCATGTCACTACATTTGTAAGTTCAGAAACTGAATGCAGATCATGGACACATTTTTATCATGAAGATCCCCAATCATTATCTTTTGTAAGATGAGTGCTTGAAAATAGAACTCACGTTTCCCAAACAAATCTACTTTCTTTATATTTCAACATACAGAACATCTCTGCTACATAAGATAAGCTAAAGATAGTACAAAATGCAGAAAGAGTTGTTGAAGAGAGTAAGATGCAAACTGAAGTCAATAGAACAAAGGAGAACTTACATCAGGCAGCTGCCAGTCAGATCCCTCAGCAAAGTTCTGGTACATCTCCTGCATTAGGTACTTTCTCCTGACAAACTTATCCCTTGGCCAGATGTACTCCAGCTCGTTCTCCAGGTTTCGCACTTTCACACAGACCTGGCAACATCACAATAATCAGCTCAGATTAGTGCTTGTTACAAAAAAAAAAAAAAAAAAAAATGTGTGAAATTACATAAGTGGCTGGTAACACACACTCCTTCATATTCTTGAGGATATACATGCACCTAAACAAGCTAACAAAAATACAAACTGAGTTGTTATCAAACATGCATTAGCCTGTGATATTTGCTTAGTTCTTTAATCTGGCCATATATGGAAACAAAATAAGTTCTACTTTTGGAGAGAGGCACAATGCAAGATGGGCCCCATGTTTCCACATACATTTGTAGAGTGACATGTTTTCAATATGCATTTAGATGTGATTTGCAGTGTAGTGGCTTTATCTAGCAAGTCTACAGAGCAAAAATGACATTGATGATAATATTGATGGTCATGCTGCTGCTGCTGTTGATAAAGTTTATCATGGAAATGATAATCACAATAAAAATTATAGTAAGAATAACAACAATTTATGATGCTAGCAACAATGACAATACTAGTAACAACAACTTACAATGCTAGTAACAACAGTCAGATTAATGCCAGTTGTTTCCTTATGGCCGGTGTATACCACACACTTTTAACTTACCTCTGTGCGACCATGAGTGAGCCCCCTGGACTTGGGCGACATGACGATGACCTCAAACTTGACCTTCCTGTCCAGCTCTTCACTGATGGCGTTGGCTTCCTCGACCAGTGGGATCATCTCTACCAGCTCTTCCTGGAGCAACAGGTCCTCTGCAGCAGACAAAACATTTACATTCACCCATTGAGGACAGACTGATTTTGCTACAACATGCATTTCCCATAGACACTTGCCCGAGTATACTGAGGACTTGTCTGCAACGGGTTAAGGGGATGGTGCAGTTACCGTTGAAACAGGGCTTCAGGTTTCCTTTGCTTTTTGATGATGATCTTTTTTATATGGTTTCTTTTTTTAATAATGAGAAACTTCTTATGAAATATGAGGTAAATAGCATAAAATTCTAATAGGAATTCAAAGTTTCTTCGATGAAAATTGGTTTTGAAATGGCCAAGACATCCAAAACAAAGTGATCATCATAAAAGATTGGACCCACCTTTTATTAGGATCACATCGTTTTACTTTATTTTTGGAAATCTCAACCATTTCAAAACCAATTCTCATCAAATACACTTTGAATTCCTCTTAGAATTGTATGGTCCTTATCACTTCATAAAGGGATTTCTAAGTATCTCACAAAAAGGTAAAAGCTGAATCCTCACCTCAACCAGTACTATGACATCCCTTATTTATCAATATAAGAATAGTGGGCTCCAGAACTGGAGAACCAACAGTAAGGCCCCCAAAAGAAAATTGTTGTATTCGCATAATCCACTCAACCCTAAAATATTTCAACCCTATACTTTTTTTCTTTTTTTTTTTTTTTTTGGGGGGGGGGAGGGTTAATTATCAACATTGTGCAGTACTGCTGAACTCCATGATCGCGAATTTAACCACTTGCGAAATTGTTGGGAAGTCCCGATTCACAAAAAATTAGACTCGCTAAATATATGGCGTATACTAAGAAAAGTGCACATACTTGGCAACACATAAAATATGATATACTAGCAAAAATGAATAATAGCCAATTGTAGTATTGTGTGGACCTTCCATGAGAATCAATGACAGCAAAGTCAAATCACCTCCTGATTTTTTGGAGGACATGTCAAATCCATTCTTCTGGGCAATCTCCTGCTGAGCCATCTCATATGTGACAACGCCATACGCAGAGGGTGTGGCAAGCTTGAGGGCCGGATGTTGGAACACATACAGGTGGTTGGACCCAAACATTATCCTGGGGGAGAAGAGAAGAAAAAAAAAAAAAAAAAAAAAAAAGGGTGATGGTTATAGGACATACCAGTACTTGACAATACGACTTTTAGTGGAAAACTTATTACCTTTATGTATATTGAATGGACTAAGAAAAATTTCACTTTGTTCAAACACTCCTACATGTAGACTCCATCCCTGGTGTAATCGGTATCAACGAGTTGAGCTAACAATGTCCGGTTCAGCCCTAGAAGTAGCCATCAGACTGTCTGTCTGTCTGTCTGTCTGTCTGTCTGTCTGTCTGTCTCACAAACACACACACACACACACACACACTCACCCACACACATACACACACATGCTGCATTGTCCAATCACTTTCTGCTCCTCACCTGTCATTATGGTCCAGTTCCTGCCTGGTGGTGATGGGGTCGCCGTTCACCAGCAGCTTTGCCTCTGGGCTGACCTTGTCGATGAACACCTTTCCTCCATCATTGGTGATCACTGCATGCTGCTTCTGGATGCTGTATGGTGTAACATTTGACATGAAGTAACGGTTTAATAATGTATACCAGTAAAACAAATTGTATATGTACGTATGATACATGTAATCATACATTTATCCATGTTGCGGTGAAAGAAGAACATGAAGACTGATTTACTGTATTCTAATTAGCTATGTCAAAACACAAAAAATGGTTATTTCTATTAACCCGTTGAGAATGAGCTGATTTTGATAAAACACACACTTCCCATAGACACCTGTGCGAGTATACTTGGGACAGGTCTTCAGTGGGTTAAGTGCTCCACGTGGGTGAAACTTTTCTTTCCTCCCCCTTTCCCCATATGTCAATTAGGTAACTATTTTCCTGAGCTGATACAATAAAGAATTTTTTCACTGACAAGAAATTCAAACGAGCCATCTACAGGAATATTTCAAGCAGGCATAAATACAGACGATAGGCCTTTGTTTCCTTCACTTTTCATGTAACACTCACTTTAGACCATTGAGGACAATCTCTGGTTTGACATCAGCCTTGTCGCTGCCAATGTTGTACTTGCCGGGGCCGAGGAGGTGCACGATCATACCGGTCAGGGCGGGGTCAACGTTGAGATTGTAGAAATGCGGGGTAGTCTTGCACGCCTCTTTCTTAGCCCTTTCTGAGTCATCTCCACTGTTTGCAGCCTGTAGGAACCATAGAGGAGGTAAGACATAGATTGAATAAAGCATACTGACTGCTGTGAAATGATTGAAGTATGCCAAATTGGGAACTTCTGTCCCTAAATCCCTGTTGCCAATTTAAAGATTATCTTGAACACTTATGGGATTAACATTTCCACAAAGGAAGTTGCTCAATGGAACTATATTTGTACTGTCTATCGTACAAAAACAAAGATGAAGTATAAAAAAAATAAAGATTTGTTGAAAAGATCTGCACTTTTTTTGGGGGAAAAAAAACCCAAATCTCTATGAGCATGCATGATGAAACTATTGCGCTTCACAGATTGCAAAGCAGTGCCTATACTCTGTACTCTTTTTCTGGCACTAAAAGTGCATTTTCTACATGCATCTGACATGTGAACCTTTGCCTGAGTACCACCAAAGTGTTAGATGTAAATATTAATAATCTGTACAGTCCTAGATATTCGATCCTATAGTGGCTGAAGAGTAAGTTTTGTGATCACCCAATGTCCACATCATAAACTACAACTTAAGTAGGCAAAATAACCTTATTGAATAGGTGGAAACAAATTTATAAGGAAAAGAGTTTACTAAGACAATTTCCTTCACTAATCTAATGTTACTTCATAAGTAAACAGTAACAGAGCTGTATGAAGAGCCATAAGATAAGCATAAAAGTAGAACAAGTGATAAATAAAACCTAAAATCATCAGTAAATGTAATAAATATTTATTATGACACCTTTGTAAGAAGAAAATCTAGATTTATTTTTGAATAGGCCTACCTTTAATTGCAAATGCTAGACGCATAAAACACAGTGATAAACAGACCAAAAAAAAAAAAAAAAAAAAACATGTCTTGCACATAAATAGTACCATAAATGATTTACAATGAATGAAAACCATGTAAGCTGTTTTACAGCAGGCTGACATGCGGATCATCCAAGAGCATGACCAGTGTATTCCTAGATGCCCCCTCCCAAACCTTTAGGGGGTGGGGTATAAAGAAGGTGATATTTCTATTACTTTGGATGTAAAATTTGCATTCACTCACATGAGCCTGTCTGAGTTTCTCTTCCCAAGTCTTCTTCATCTCCTCCATCTCCTTCTCGTTGTCAGCGAGACGGGCCTGCATCTCTTCCTCCAGCTCAGCCTTCATCCGCTCTTTCTCTGTGGGCCAAGAACAGGACCACTGACTATTACTCAATTGACCAGCTCACAATCACGACAAATTCTTCTTCTTTTTATTAAAATTCTTCTTCTTTTTATTAACTAATCTTTAATTTGTTGCCATGTGGGAAATGTCTGATTTGCATAGTTCATGCCCCATCTACGAAATATCCTTAATGCACGTTCTATATTCCAGTTTCCTCAAGAGAGCAACTTCTTTGTGTTCATGTGTCCAGAGTTAAATGAAACTAATAAAAGTATTTTGTGAGCCATGCAAGAATGGCTACATATATAGCTGTTTGGATCATATTCACTGATCTGCTAGAGGACACTTTGGACTAACTCACACTTCCACTTAATGTTACAGTTAAAAAGAAGGTACACCAAACAACTAATAAGCCACAAGGATTTACACATTGGTCATAAAATGATGAACTGATGCCAAGCTGCACTTTCTTGATACTGTATACGCCATATATTTCGCGAGTCTAAATTTTCGTGAATCGGGAATTCCTGGTGATTTCGCAAGTGGTTAAATTCGCGATCGTGGAGTCCTGTACTCAACAGAGAAGTCTACACATGTACGTCACATTCACATTGGGATCAGACAAAGTCAACATTTTCGCGTGTCTTTAATTTCGCGAATAGCACCTAACTCGCGAAATTCGCAAAAATAAAAACCTCGCGAAATATTCGGCGTATACAGTACTTGAGCTGCAACTGAAAAAAAAAAATCATGATTCCTTTTTTTCTGCTCACATTTTGGATACTTACAAGCAAACAACAGTTACAATGCACAACAGCAAAACACAAAGATCTATATCATCATTTCAACAAGACTCTGCTCACTCATTTTTTTTTTTTTCAACAGAAGTTAATAAATCAACTTGGAAACACAGAACAAGGAGAAGTGTATGGGGGGTGGAGTGGGATGAGAGGTGTCGGGAAGAAATACATCAATTTAGGATGTGAAACTGCTGCATTACAGAAATTTTGGGGAAAAACCACAAAATACCTTTGTAAGATATTCACCTCCAACTTGTGGTAATGAAATGAAATTAGGGTCAAAGGGGACATACAAGCACCACAATGTCACAATTTTATTTACCCTTATGCCATGCTTCATCTACAAAACACAACATCCAACTACACAGAACATGTTTGTGACACAGTATAGCTGCTTTATTGTCTATGCCAAATATTTCAGAGGGGTTCTCTGTTTTTGTGAATCAATTAAATACTGATAATTGAGATTCACAAATTAACAAGCCAGAGTACTAACACAATATACAACAATGAAATACAATTACTGTATGTACTACTACTGTAATACTACTACTGTATGTAGATACTGTCCATGAAACATACAACTAGTGGCAGCAACACTGGAATATCCATGCTTACTACAACAGTTCTTGATCATTAATCTAACCTCTGGCAAATTTGTCTTTCACATCCCAATATACACAAACAAAAAATGTTCATAATACAAAAGTAACGATTATGCAAAATATTTGGCATAGACAGTGGACACAAAACACAAGATGTGTGCTGTGAGAAACAACATGGAAACCAGAGAAAGGGAAAGGTAAGCTGTTGTGAAATACTGCTAGAGCACAATGAGTGATTTCTTCTTGATTTGCTGTACGAGGTGAAAACAAAGCAATTTTTGTGCAAACAAATTGTTGTGTAATTTACCTGCTTCAATTTCTGTCAATGCAGGAGACAGAGGTTAATGTTGGCAAGAGGCGGAAAGATGCAAAAATCAGAACAATGCACAAGTCAGTGACCTAGTGACTCAAAGATCACACCTAAAAGACTGTAACTTCAGTAATGTTTACTTACAGGATGTTTATCATGTGTACTAAATCAAACTGTATGTATAATTAGTTGATTGTACATTTCCATGTTGACCTAATAGCAAAGACTTTACACCCACTCATTACAGGATATTTGTTTGTGTTTTTGTTTGTTTGTATAATTTGATATCCTCTTTCATAAAATATGCCAAACAAAGCTTTCATGAATTGAAAATGAGGTACTTTAAAACATAGCAAACATATCAGATTTTCATTCACATTTAATACCATACACTCAGAATTTCAAATTTTAATGGGCTCCATATGTAACTTTTTGCATCAATCAACTTTTACAATTTTCTTCTATCAAAGACAACATCAAAACAGATCAAACAGCTTGTTCAGTTTTAAGTGGGTGAAGGAGAGAGAGAGAGCAATAGTCTTGTTTAATTTTGTTATGTCTTCTCGTTTTTTTTTGTTTTGCTTTTTTTTTGGGGGGGGGGGGAATGGGAGGTGTAATCATTTTCACTACCTTAAGATTGTTTTTCTAATTTGGAGTTTTGAGGTTCGACTACTGACCTTCTTCTGTCATCCCAGCAGTGTCCGAGTCGCTGGGGGCGATGGCGGATATCCCACCCTTCTTGATAGCCTCCATTAGGCGGGCATTCTCTTCCTTCAGCTCCCGGATCAGCTTCTCCGTCGGGTCCTCATTCACCATGGCAACGGTCTTGATCTGCTTGGCTCTGTCAGCTGGTGAGGGCAGCAGATAAAGGACAGATGGATGAAATAGTTTGCACCATCTTTTTTCTTTTTCTGGATGTGTTTCTAATCAGTTCATGCCATCACTTTGCGTAGTTTTTGTCACTCCCCACATGCCAAATATTATTTCTTATTTTTGAGCTCTTCAATTAAACCAGTATTTTGTCTGTCCTCTTATACTGTACATCACAACTCAAAGGCTCACCTTAGACACCTTAGATGTTGTAACCATCTGCTTCAACATCTTTGACTCTCTAAAATTCATTTAGATTTTGATTCGATACATTTGGATAAATCCTTGTTTGGATAAGATCACACTTATCATCTGATTCCACCCACACAGGTGGACACTTGTGGAGATGCATATATGCTGTGTTGATCTCAAAGACATTTGACATCAAAACCTCTGGGGTCCATTTCATGAAAGTCTTATGAGAGGCTTCATGTAATGGATTTGAAAGTCTCATATAGCTACATATGAGCGACTTTGGCTGTTCTGAATATATACAGACTTTTGATACGTGATGACTTCATGAAATGGACCCAAGGAAAAGTTTCTCACCATATCGGAGTGTCGAGAGGGTTTCCTCGTAGTTGATGTCAGCGGGAGAGAGGGCGGCCACCATGACGGTCTTGCTGTTGCCTCCCAAGGCATTCTTCAGCAGCTTAGTCAGTGCAGAGTCACGGAAGGGAACTACAGAGAAATGGGCACATAGTCATTCAAATTACTTCAAGGATGAATTTGTCATACTGTTTTGCCTTGCACGAGCTGAGCATCAAGTGTGTGATTCACACATACACATAGGCTTGATAGCACATAAAGACCCTACATGGCGAGTTTGCAGATCAATGAAATATGGCCCTAAATTATAACAATCTATATGTTGATTTAGGCTGTTTTAACCAGATCACATTCATTACGCTTCATTTTATTTCTCTTCTTGAATATGAACAATGTGATTCTTTCTACAGCATTGAAAACACAGCGAACTATATTCAAGAGACGGTATGTCAAGTATTCTTTGAAAAAATAGTCGATGACTTACTTTGGAACTAAGTCACAAAACGTATAACTGTTGTTTTCAGTGGGATTATAGTATATTTGTGTTTGCATTGATCATCTGATTATTATTTCAGTGAGCTGCTGATCCAGAAAATTTAGTTAAGAATGACTACATTTGTTTTTCACTTCCCTTTCTGCTAGTGTAAATTCGTTACAGCACATTTCCATTGGTTTTGCATAGAGACATCGACAACAGTAATTGAAATCAAATCAAATGTTGAATTGATAAGATATGACATTCCATCAAAACTGGTGCTAACCTTTGACATTCATTCCTTTGGCCTTGTCTGCCAGTGCTGCGATGCAGTTTCCGAGAGACGACAGGGACTTGTTGATAGCCGCACCCTCCTTCAGCCGATCCCCAGTGGCTCCCGTTGACTCAGCCCTCTCACTGGGTGAGAAAAAAGCAATGATAGAATGCATGACTTGGTGTGACTACAAAGAGGATGATTATGCAAACATATTGTTACCTGTGCTTACAGATTTGTTGTACTCAAGCTAGTTCATTAGCACCAAGGCGTGAGTAACTATTATGCTCCGACATTCATGAAATACATTCATCACAAATCAATGCCTACACCTACTCCAGGGACATATTCTACATCAATTTCAATGTCTACATCACACACATATCTTCTTTAGACCAGTTTTCCTAGACTGAAGTAAAAATTGCTGCAAATACAAGCCTTTGTATACAGAAAATTTCTACCTCACAGCTTTCTACACACAATCAAAGGTATCTTCCTTCTTGAAAGTTCATGTCGTTATACTTGCTAATTTACAAAACCTTTCAAACACTCTTCCTTACTGGTGTTGGCACACAGGCATGCTACGAAGTTTACATGATTCCTAAGCCATTCTGGTGACTCACCTTCCGGCCAAGTCCACAAGATTTGCAATGGATGTCTTGGCCATCTCCTGTCCTGCATCATTGATTGTCTTCTGCGTGAACGTGATGCTCATGATGGTGTGGGCACGGCTGCTGGTGGCGTTCATCTGGGTGGCAGCCACGGTCCGGTTTCGCATGCCCTCTTCATTACGGGCCTCAATCTCTGCATAGCTCTGCACTGGGGTGGCTCGTAGTTGCTCCACTGTTTGAGAGAGAAATAAACAATAACTTACTTCATCTCTCTTGCTACATTGCAGTGTTGCCTGAGTTTTGTGTTGTGCTTAAAATATTTTAAAATATTAACAGCAAGCTACATGTTAAGAGACAACAACTTCTGGTGCATTCCATGAATGCTTTTCATATTGTAAGTCATTCAAATATTTGTACATACAGATGTGTGAACTTATGTAAATAGAGGATATATATACAATCTACAATGTACGAGAATAAGCTTAACATAGCAACAACAATGAAAAAAGGCAAAGAAAGTTTAGCAGACTGCCTAAGGTACATGCAACATTATATCAAGCAGCAGTATTAGTATGTACAGGTGTGGTTTTTCAGATGCTAACACAGAAAACCAGCACCTGTTGTGCTACATGGGTCAAGGCGGGATGTCACAACGCTCTTGCAATGAGCAGCAAGTCATATCTATCTGATGCTGAGCCTCCTTTTCTGCTGACTCACCATAGAAGCCCTTCTTTGGGTGCTCCCTGATCTTCAGCCCTCCCTTCTTGTTGGAGGCGGGGTTGAGGAGGTCACGCACCTGCTCGTTGTAGATCTCCAGCAAGCTGCAGGTGACCTCATACTCTGCCTTGACCCCCTCACTCTTCTTCTGGTCTATCTCCTGGAAGATCTTGTCGCAAAATGTCGGCATGATACCTGAATGGCAGATGAGGAAATAAATATAATTGGTGACAGAATAATAACAATAATATCAAATTTATAAAAAGGTGCGGTATGCAAAATACTAAATGTATGTCCCTCATAAAAGACTCTAGAAGAACATAGCACAGTCCCCAGTTTTTTTACAAAGCTATTTCTATCTGTGTACAAAGAGACAAAGTAGATTACTTCTGCATTGTATTACCATGGTTTTAAGATGACAGAAATCATCAACTAGGGGCTTAAAAAAAAAAAATGTCTGTGTGACTCATTCCTTCATTCCAAATGAGGAAATTTTACACAGAATCATTTCTTGTCTTCAACAAAAAATTTGCCATAGGCAGTAATGAAAATTTGATAGAAAAACCAAGATATATCTCAGATGGTCATCATTGCTTACCACACATTCCTTACGGACATTCGTATCGATCACAATTTCCAAGACATTTTTTGTCCAATCGTGTTCAAATTTTCACTGATCCCTTACTTTTGTTTTCCCTATGGATATATTCAATCTCTGCCCATGTTTTATTCCTTTCACTTCCCCTAGTGCTTTATCAAGCACTGCCTCAATCATCATTATTCATACCTTTATTTTCGCCATATCCTTGCATAGAATAGGACTTTCCTGAACCTGTCTGGCCATAGGCAAACAAACAGGAGTTGTAGCCTGCCCAGGCGTTGGCCAGAACTCCACGGCCAAGATCCTCAAAGACCTTTTTCTGAGGTGGAGAAGTAGATGAAGATGAGGAAAGCAGGTAATCAGGAATGAGATTTTTCTGTATCTTTCATTCTGATGTGTATAATATGATACACCACTAAGTACATGTAAGGTACATCTCAGTAGGAATAAGTACATTGCAAGATAAAGTTTGTTCACCTCCAAATATCCTAATTTTTTCTGTCATGAGCAATGGAAAGGGGATCAGGAAAGGACATACTTTGAATATGCATAAAGTGTGTGAATTTACATACTTGCTATTGCTGAATCGTTTCTTATTTGCCTATATCTTAGATTATGAGACGGTAGTACAGCATGTACGTGTAATGAGTTCAGGATGCATGTGTTACTTTGCTTACAGCTTCTGTCAGCACTATGATCACAACCTGGAATGTGAAACCTGCATTCTTCATAGGAGATGCTAGAAGTTCTTTCTTAACCACTTCTTTGAGATTGGGCTTTTGAGAAGAAATGTATATACTGTAAAGACAAGTTATGGAAAAGTGTCTGATAATACAAGCCATGTGGTCTCCTGAAACTAGACTCCTCTAGAGCAATCAAGAACTCTAAATCAATCTATTCCATGCACAACGTGTACAGATAATCACAATCATGGTCGAAAACTGGAGGGACAGATGCACATGTCTATCTTGGTTGTGACCGCAGCTAAACTCATTTGAAAAGGAAAATGTCTTGCAAGTGGTTACACTCAATTTTTGAAAAGAAATTTATAAAGAGAATATACTACATGAATCTCAACACAGAAACAAAGAAGTAATGGAAATTATGAAGCATTTATACCTGGTCTGCATATTTGCTATTTGCCGGTGCCAAGTATCCATCGGGCGTGCTGGGTTCAACAAAGCCGTCATGTGACCAGTAGCTGAAGTCAAAGTTGAATTTGCGAGGCTCTTCGTTCTTGTCTTCAGGATTCCTGATGATTGTCGTGTTTCCATTCATAGCAATGATCAGCTCAGCATTGCGGGCCTTCTCTCTGGAGTTGTGCACTGGAGTTAAGGTCCAGCATTTATTTACCCATTCACTCTATCATGGATCTGCTAACATGCAGATTTTACATGCAATGTACGGTACGGATTATCATTCAAGTCTGTAAGCTTAAAGTTAACAGTTCTAAGCTGTAGAAAGTTTAAAATGAAGTTTATTTCAACAACACAGGGTAGCTGATCGAGCATAAAACATGAACTGAGATCTGCAATATCTCAGAATTGCAGTGAGGCATAAATTCTGTGTATAATCTGTCTTGTTGAAATCTGCCATATTGTGTGTCGGGGGAGGAAGCGGGGTAGAGTATTTGTAGGAATATTGTACAGCTGGGGGGTGTTTCATCAACGTTTGTCGGCACTGTCAACTTGAATCACCATAGTAACAGTCAGTGACCAGAGCATCTCAGCTAATCAAAACCAAGGATTTTGCTGAAATTGGTCAGCGGCGACAGTTGTCGGCGCTGACAAGCGTTGATGAAACACCCCCACTGGTCTTCGAAAAAAAGACCATAAAGCTATTAACCATTATATTGTACAAAATACTGCAACTTTTAATAGTAATAACCATCACAGATAGCAGAACTAACAAAAAGAAAGTTACATTGTACAATGTATTAAAATTTGTTTTGCTCTTGGGAAAGGAGCATACTTTTGTTTGTTTGTTTGTTCATTTTCCATCTGAGAAGATGGCTGGATAGCCCATATTCAGCTACGTTAAGCTGGTTCTCCATGGGGTCCAGTTCAAACATCAGAGATATTTTAAAAAGCGTTCCTTGTTGTATCTTCATATAAATGAATCGTATACATGTAACATTGTCACACATTGCTGTGGTATATTCTGGCTGCGAAGTGTTAATTTCAAAGGTTTAACTGTACGGTACTATAATCATGAGTGTAAGGTCACTTCCACACATGTATGGCCTGCTTCAATAGAAGTAATTTTAGCATCATTATTGTCTTTAGTTTACTGTAGCAGTGACCAAAATAAAAACAGCACTGCCTTGAAAACTGTTCATCTTTGATCATGAGTTCACATGGCTGTAGATGTGCAGTAAAATCTATCCAAGTATTTTTTTTTTTTTTTTAAATTCATGAAATATCGGTACCGGTTACAATACAATGTACCTCCACTACATGTACCTGAAAAATAAAATATGTTGTAGTTCTAGGTCTTGATACTTTTTTCTTCTTGTTTGTCACATTAATGTTTGGGAAGAATGGATATCAGTAACTGGTAGAAAGGACTCACTATTAATTACTTTTGTTGTTGGCAAGAAAATGCTGAAACTTGCCATCACCCAGAACCAGGAAGCGAAAAATCAATGAATCAATTTGGACAATTCACCCCACACACTGTAGTTGGTTGCTATCTCTCACTCCAGTCTCACTCTCAGTCTTATTTGCTACAAATTAAATCTTGGATGCAATCTCACTGCAGTAAACAAAGATAGAACACTCTAATGTTAGATCCTATTCAATCATTTGTCAAGTTTCAATGTATGATTGCTGGACAAATATAAATCGTTATACTCATGACAAATGGAAGCCATTATTACTACTACTAGACTGTGTATGTGCTAGTGCCACTGCACTGTAAACCTCAAAACATGGCTTGGACAATTATTCAGTCATAATTATCAGACCTTTTTTTTTTTTTTTTTTGATCACTGCAATAAAAAGTCTAAGTAGTATCGGCCCTATCTAAAGTATATTCATGTGAAACATAGCAATTCAACCATTGCATTAATCTGTAAACTTGAGAAGATTTGAAGTGTAAATTTACTGTTGTTAGAACACGAACATGCTAGTGCTAGGTAGGGCCTACGTACATACATGTACGCCACGGTATTATTGAATAGGTGGATTATCGATCGCTTGAAATTGAAAAGGATATGAATGGCCGCACTCTCACTGCTACTTTGACGCTTTCCTCCGACATCTTCGCAGCTTATATCCACCGAATTCTTAGCAAATTCCGTTTAGAAGCTTTTGAAGACTGTGAGATTGCAGTTGCACGGAGGTAGATGGCCTAGAACACGAGCAAATTACCTTTCCAATACTCTGCACGCAGTTTTAGGCAAGGGATTCGTCAGCCATTTTCCCCGTACCCATGTGTATGTTGTTTATAGTCATCGCTATAGAGACCCGTGCTAGCCGGGGCCAGCTGACGTACGAGCCTGAAAAGGCTCCCATTGTCCTGCTCAAAGGAGTTTGGTTGTCGGTAGGAAACACTGCGCGAGGCGCTAGGTGCATCTTCGTTGTTGACACTTCCGATATAAACTCTCTCTGAAAGGGTTTTTAATTGAATTCGATGTAGGCCGAGATGCAGTATGGGAGGGGCACATTTTAATCGGTCAAATATTCTTCTTCGTGCAAATTTCTCAAAAGTGCATAATGTGATGTTCTAACTACCAATCTATCGACGTATATTATGATTATAACTATTTATCTACTAGTACCTCTGCCAATAAATCCATAATCTCGATCTGTCTCCGTTCGATACCTTTACTGTTACCTCTTTATCTATATCTCTTTATATATCTCACCATGTGTGTACCATAATGTTTGTCAGTATCCTGTATCCATACTCAGCATAATTAGTAATCTGTACGCATTGATGAAAATATAAATGAAAATTATCAAAGAAAATGGGATTCCATCGGGATAGTGAAAAGTATAATATAGCACTCAAACGTGGTTTGCATCTTTCAATTTCCCATTCAGAGGACACTCTCTCACTTTATTACTTCAGTATAAAACATTCATAGAGACAGGGAGAAATGGGTACAACATCACTCTTTCGAGATCCTATTTGTGTATATCTGTTTGCGTATAGGCCCATCTGCATAGCAATCTTGGGAGCTCGTTGTTAAATAATGTCGCAATTTAATTTCGGAATCAGAATATACTTTTATTGTGAACAAGGACAGTGGAAGATTTTTACATTAACATGTAAATGTCTTGCTTCGAGAAAAAAAAATTATATTGTGTATGTTATATATCTTAAAAGATATGGCAAGTCGTTATGCATTTTTGTTAGGTGTTTGCTTTGTTTTCTTTTGATTTGTTTTTGTTTGTTTGGTTGGTTTTTTTTTTTTCCTGATATACTTTCTTCGTATTTGCAACAGTGCTCGTAATCGCATCAGTATGCAGGTGCCGTCTGTGAAGGCAAGTGCTGTTCGTTATTCCTAGGGACGGTAAATCCAAAAATGATTGAACCAATTAGGATTATCTCTTCCGAAACACTCAAATTCCGTTTAGCCTACCTCGATGTTAATCAAATATGTATATAATAGATTTTTACAATGAATTTATTTATCCGAACATTTGTGGCGTCATTCCTAAGTTCCTTAATCCGACAATGAAAAAAAAAAAAAAAGAAGAAGAAGAAGAAAAATCGCTATTCCGAAGTATCGTTAGTCCGTTAATGAAATGAGGTTCGTTAATCCTAAATTGAAAAGAAAGGTGATGCATAACGAAAAGTTCGGAATAATGAGATTTATTTCGTTTTCGGATTACGTTCCACTAAAACTTCGGAATAACGATTTTTTCGGACTAATTAATGTATTTTCGGAATAACGATTTTCTTTTTCATTTTCGGAATAACGAATCTTCAGAATAACGAACTGTATGCCCTCTGTCTTGTCATAGCGGAAATTATGGTTGACGCTTCTATGAGTTTCAATAATCATATAACATGGAAGTTATGACATGTTGAAGTTTCGCTATTTTTCTGGAAAACAGTCCTTGAACGGTCAATATGAATATGCAAATGGAAAGTGAGCTTGTCATCCCCTCACAACTTGCCATCATTATTTTGTACATCGCATAAAATGTTGAAATTACTTGTTTTTCATTCAAACGCAATTCCGCTCGAGGCTCAATCCTGATTTATATCTAACTGATCACTATTCTGAAGTTACTATAGTATTCAACCAGGGATGTATAAATGTAGCATCATGTTTCAGACTTCAATGACAAAACATTGAATTTTTGTCATTTTTTTTTTTTTTTTTTTTTGTGCACGATCAATGGAAATTGTGCAGGTTATGACATGTCAGCTCACTCATTTGCATATCCATATCCACTGTACAAGAACTGTTTTGCAGAAATTAGCAAAACTTCAAAATGTCATAACTTCCTTACTTTTCATCCGATTTCAGTCAAATTTTTACCGTCAGTTGAACTCGTAAGAGTTTACTCTTTCTTAGTATCAGACAAACTTATATTTGGACTGGATTTACGGTTCATTCTTCACTATTATGGGGTCTGCAGTGGTGATATCAGTCAATCGTCGGAATAATTTAACTCTTTTACATTCAAACAAACTTTCAACCATCTGCTTCAACACTATACTACACAATCGATATGGTGCAAAGGGAGGCTTCCGGTGATTTTTGTTTGTTTGTTTGTTTGTTTGTTTGCTTGCATGTTTGTTTGTCATGTTCTTAATTGCAAATGATAGGCCCCTATGTATAATGGGTTGTTATATATCTTGTGTCAGAAATTGATTTTTTTTTTTTTGCTCTTAAAAAATGTGAAAAGAAACTACTTCAAAACATACAATGACCACGAAATAGTTTAACGACTTGTGAGGCATATAGGGTATTATACATCATGTTCCTCCCGTCACAGGTCTTGCCCGTGTAAAATAGACAAACAAACAACCACAGAAAGATTCCTACAAGAATGTATAACATATTTTTTCCTCCGGGACGAAGATTTCGGGTTGTCCACTGAAGAGCAATTAAGCGCTCAAATAATTATCCATCCTGCATGGTTTAATAAGGTTTATAGGAACATGTTTTCTATTTTCCCTCCTTTTTAGAGGGGTATCAACAATTCGGTGATTGCCAGCCTCAGGTATCGTGTAAAGCTTTGTAAATCTGAATTAGATTTCAGGGTTACATTTTCATGAACAATCAATTCAAGAATGACATGGCAATGAGAATTGACAACCTCACCTCATCTATCATGCTTACGTTATATAGTGACAGAAACCAGTAATATGTGACAGCAACATATTGACTGAGACAATAAATTTTGCAACTGTATTTTTCCTTTCATCTGCCTGTAATTAACTTCTGTAATGCTGTTCGTTTAATGATAATTACTCAATAGCCTATGTCCGTTCTTCTATCAACGGTGGGCCGCGAAGTCCTCACAGACGGACCGCGATGTCGGTAAAACGAAACAAAACAAAACAACAACAACAACAACAACAACAACAACAACAACAACAACAACAACAACAACAACAACAACAACAACAACAAACCCCCCCCCCCAAAAAAAAAAAAAAAAAATATACATTTTAACTAAATGGGCCTCAAAAATGGAGGAGCCAAAGTGGGGCTTGGATTGAAAAGGGTGAGAAGCGCGGCTCTCTGTATTTTGATAAATTCAAGACTTCGACTCACGCTGACGAAACAACTGTCCGCCTAGAAGTTATCTAGTATTATGACCTGCTCAATCGAGCACCCAACCAAACCTCCCCATCCCCATCCCATAGAGCTGTATTTACTCTACGCCCCATCCCCACCCCCCCCCCCCAAAAAAAAAAACAACAAAACAAAACACGAACATTATTATAGAGGATCTATGCAATATACAAATACATGCATAGATGTTTTTTCTCCCGCCTTTTTTGTTTTTGTTCTGCTTTCTGTTTTCTTATCAACGATTTTTCCAGGTAGTACTAAGTATTTCATACCGCATACTTTGTACTGTTAGCATTGCAAGTTACTGAGTACCAAAGAGCTTTCCCCACTAAAAGAGAAAAATCTCTTTGCTGAGTACCGACACTGTGAAGAGCGTCCTCATCCGTTTACTCTCAGAAAAGTCGTCTGCGAACAGAGTACTAGTATCCACACGATCTACACCTGTTCCAGAGACTGATCTACCTGCTCCTTGCCGTGACCGTAAACACTGTATCTGTAATGGTTACACTTGGCAGAACCCGCGGCTGCTACTGAGTATCTGTCGACGCGCCCAACACACACACGCCCCACTGGAGAAGCCCTAGCAACGAGAGTAATCAATGAGCGAGCAGGAACAAAAGGGACAATAAGAGCTGGAAGAGCCATGAATAAATCGGACATTTGTTGTCCTTGGTATGTAAGTGTGTACATTAGGAGCACGTTTAGTGATTGGTGCAAGTTGTAAAGAAGGAACTCGTGAAGTAACAACTTGAATTGTTTTTTGAATCACCGGCAACAACAGTGCTTGATTTTTAACACTGCCTGAACTTAGCTGAGCTGAGAAACACACTGGATTAACAGATGACTGATACAATGATGGCAGGTCTTAAAAACGACCCCAACAAAGGTCCACTGAAACTGGAACATGACAGTAAGTCAAAGTGATACCTTGTAACTTTAGGGCCTAATTTAATTTGTGCTTATGATTCACGATGAACTTAGATGGGGTAAGAATTAATATGTTTCTTTAATAAAGTTTAATACTCTTAATTTGTAACTGTTACATTGAAGGTGCTCTAGCCTAATGACATGTTAAGTTTAGTTTCTACTAGCTAGATCTAGTCTAGCTAGTCATGCTACTAAGTATTCTGGACACAGGATGAACTGGGCCATGTCCAGAAGACATAGGGGCATATAGGCCTAAGTGCAGTTTATTAACACGATTGTATCTAGACTAGAGACCATTACATTTATTCTACATTTTCTAGATCCTAGATCCTGTGCAGTTGTGACAGTCTATTCGATAAAGAGTGTGTTGGTGTTTAAAGTCTCCAACAATTTTAGTCAGAACTTTCTTCTTGATCTGGATCCTAGTTATCAAATTCTACGATAGATCCACCTAACTGTTACACTGCAGCTACAGTCAATGTAAGATCTAACTTCACAGCCGAGTCACTGTATAAATAGCAATATTCTAGCATTGAAAACACTTGACCCAACTCTGTAGATCTTGTTCTTCTGATGTTTTGATAACATTAACAATAAAGTAACGTACAGTACCTGTCGTGGATCCAATTTCTCCAAATTTTAGACTTGCACTTCTTGTAAAATCCCATTGTGTACAGAATGTAGACCCTGTTGCCTAGCGCATAAGTCAGTAATTCACAGTAATGTTTTGGTGCTCTTTTAGAAGGGGCCAAGACATAAGATCCTAAAGTGCCCATGTGTTAATTTCTGATGCTTGAATGATTTTAATAACTTTTTTTTTCTTTGTAGACTGTTCATTTGATCTGTATCTCATTTGGTCTTGCAGAAATAATCCACACAATAACTCAAAGGATTGCTTTTCTTGGAAAAACAAGAAGGAAATGTACTAACTATATAGATATAGACCATGTACAAGTTCTAGTTTCCTCTGTATACAAGAAGCAGGTAGTAGAATCACATGTAAATCATAGACATTAAAACATAAAAAAGTTGTATAAGTATCATTACCAGGTAGTAGACCCTGTTATGAAATTCAAAGATTAATCCAAGTCCTGTTTCAGCATGTAGAAACAAACTGTGATTAGTCAAGGCTATGGGTAATTGCTTTGATAATAATAATTGCTTTATTGATCATTTAATAATTGCTTAAACTTTGCTGCATGACAGACATGGGTTTCTATCACAAGTCAGCATTGGATGACCTGCTTCACATTTGTGATTTTTATTCTTTCGTCATTGTCACTGTTGGCACGATACAAATGCCAGTGGCAGATCCAGAGGGGGGCGCAACCGGCGCACGCCCCTCTTTATTTTTCGTTAAAAACAAAGAAATTTTAAAAATGAAATGAAACCCGGAAGTGGCACCAGAAATATTAGTTGCGCCCCCACCCCCCTTTACAGAATTCCTAGATCCGCCCCTGAATGCTGTGGTTCATCGTCATCATCACTGTGAACATTGAATCAAGGAAGAGTCTGCTGTCATGACAGATTTTCTCCCAACATATCTAGGCATAACTTTTTGCAATTATAGTGTTGAGCATGGATGCAAGAAACTGGTTCAGTTCCCTTTCCCCTTGCATAAACCCCCCAAATTGATGGATAACCCCCCAAATTGATGGATTCTATCCAAACTGTCACACAGTATGACGTATATATGTCACACTAATTAAATCAAAAAAATAACACAGATTTGATTGGTGCCTTATGAAATCAAATTTTGTTTCCAGTTACCCCACGAGACCTCCACCACATCAACACCATTGGCCTGTCCAACTCCTTTAACCTCGATGACTCGTACCGCTTCAAGGGATTTCCCGACTCCAACTTCACATCTGGTAGGCATCCTTTGCTTGGCTCACCAAAACCTGTTGAAACATCAGGCTTCTACAGGAGACCCCAACATTTTGTGAAAGGTAAGGTGTGAAAATTACCTTTTAATGCAGGACTTGTGACCAAGGTGTGGCATTTCTGGTTAAATATGTCGAATTTCACTGAAATGTTTCTCTTTCATGTTGCTTCAACAGTCTTGAAATTTACAACCAAATTGTTGTGATTTACAGCATATTGATTTACAGCTTTATGAAGGACAACAGCATCTTCAAACTTTTGTTAGTGCATTTATTATCAAGATTGACTGAGATAGTATTACATCAGTTAATACTTTCTTCTGAGCTAATTATACAATGTTTATATTTTGTGTATGCATATATATAGGGGATTTTTTTTTTTTTTTTTTTTTTTTTTTGCCACAGAGGAGGAGGGGCATCAATGAGGGTCCCTGATTCACATTATTTGCTTCATAAGATTTTTTTTTCTTTTGTACATATTTTTTTTTTTTGTTACTTCCTAGAAAAGTAACATCAAACTCATTCCAGGCCATAAATATTATTGAAGAATACATTGTTCTCATATTTTTCCTTTTTGTTCATGAAAAAAGAAATCAATAAAATGTGCACACATGCACTTTTACAAAGTATATTACAGAGTGTGGTTTGTAGGCTTTTTTAATATAATTTCCAAAACAATTTTAGTTTTATATACTGTTCACAAGTTCAGTTTTAATAGGAGACACACATACAGACACTCCTCAAATATGAGCATTTTACACAGCTTGTACACAGATTACTATAGATACATACCTAGTAGTCATATTCAGCGGTTACTCACCTTTCCTACACAGCCAAAAATCTCAGTCACATGCTGTGTTTGTTGAAAAAAAAAAATGTTACCCTTAAAAAGAATAAAAACTTACTCCCCCACCTCCACTGTACTGTTTTTAAACAGCAGATAGTGAATTCATCGACAGCGCAGAATAATTTGCATACAAATGCATGTATTTATGTGTTATACCTAATCACATCAAGAAATTCTCTTTTCTCTATCCTATTATGAGAGATGAGTATGAAGGACTCTTTTATGTTCTAATGCCGCAAGCTTCTCTTTTGACAAATGTCAGGTTTACCCTATGATTACAAAAGTCAAACCAAACAGGATATTATTGAAGCTGAGATCACCACGGAAAATGGAGTACATCCCGGCACATGTATGTTCAACACTTTATGGGATCATTATATTATATAGTCATTGATGCTTATTAAATTCCTAATGTTACATGTATCTATAGCCATTAGGCTACTTTCAGTATATATATATTCAAAAGCAATATTTATCTGGTTCACTTCATGTTCTTCATATCAGCATTAACAGCTTGGACCATTTGGTGTTGGGGACAATATACTTTTCATGTGTAACAAACCATGCTGTTTGTTTGTTTGTTTGTTTGTTTGTTTGTTTGTTTGTTTAGGTGCTTGTGTACACGTATGAGTACCCTGCATATTAGGGGGACTTTAGGATCAAGTGCATTTTCAGAAAATGGACAAGAAAAGTTGAATCATGTCCTCTGCTAAAAGAATAATACCACAGAAAATTGCTGCTGCATGACATTGACAAATTTGGGTTTTTATGCTTTTATGCAAAATTGTCTGTGACATCTTCAAGGCAAGCTTAATCACATTATTAACAATTTGATCAGACAGCCATTGTATGCTAATCTACAAAATTCAAATATTTTATTAAAAAATATCCTTTTATCAAGATGATAGGGCATTTAGTGGATGAGGTGAAATGTGCATAGAATGTACATGTAGTTTAGAAAAACCTCAACACATTGATTGCTGCACATGGTCAAATGTCCAGAAGTAGCCATACACCTCTGTTTCATTTTTTTTTTCTTTTGAAATTATTGCTGAGTGAATCATAACTGCTTATCCCATATGAATTTACAGTTGTACATACAAATGAAGAGCATTTTCTGTATCTGCCTCAAACTGGTGTTGACAGATGTAGTTTTATAATCTGGGAGGCTTATAAATGTGTATGTTGTGAATTAAGGATTTAAAATAAACACATGTTTTGCATACAGAAAATTTTCATGTGCAGTGAACAAAGTTTTTTTCACCTTATTGTCTACTCTTTTGGGCCGAACTGTATGGGGGTGTTTATGGCTTTCTCACTCAACATTATTACACATTTCATAAATATAACCACTAACTTCAATATTTGATTTTGTTGAACATTACTGTGGCATGTATAGACATAGGTACTTCTAAAGGTATGCAATATTATGCATGCTGACTTAAATGCAATTAACTGAAATATGCCTGCTTTACTCCATCCCTGATTAACACTTTAATAAGCTCATTTTTGTTGTGTTTCATTATATCCCCAAAGGACAAAATAAGAAGAAAAAGAAATGCATCCCAAATCTATCATGCAAATACTTTTTTTTTTCCCTCCAAATTTCCCTTTCCTCACTACCCTTTAGTATTCATATGACGGCTTCATCATTAGTTAGCTGATGCTGTCATTATCAGTGCAGGATCCCGTGATGAATTTAGCCCTGCAGTACAACAAAAGATTTTCATCTTAACTTTCAATCACTTCACCAACCGTACTTGATGGTATCGTCATGAATGGATGAATGCTTGTGCTGTCCTGGTATCCATGGTTACTAGGTTACTCTTAACAGGTTTTTCCATTGCTGATTGAAAAAGAAAGCAACAACCCAGAATAAGCTGCATTCGTGTGGAATGAAATTCAAAATTAATAGCACATCATAGGCAATTCCACAATGGCTTCTGTTGCATTTCAAGGATATGATGTGACCCCAAATGCATGCTTCATTTAGTAATGGCTTGATTAATCAGTGGGAGGGGCTTAAAATGGAAAGCCATTATTAGTTGTCAATTATAAATTAGTTGCTACATTTGCTCATCTAGTGTAGATGAGTGTAAAATTGCAGTGTACTATGGATGAAGCTGCACTTGCATTGACTTGATGCCTTCATTGAATACATGTACATATTTAATCTGCCCTTTACACCCAGCATGATACAATATCTGTAACTGGAATTGATTTAAAAGAAATATTTATATAATAATTTTTTTTTTTCTTTTTGTAACTCGTTTATGACCAGCTGATTTTGATATTTTACAAATTGTCCATAGACACCTGCCCGAGTATACTCGGGACTAGTTTCCAACAGGTAAATGGTCAAAATGTCCAACTTTTTATTTCCTGCCTGCATGTGATCATATTTATCAGCAAACTTGTAATGAAATTATTTAAACATTGTATGCTAAAATCAGTTGCACTAAAAAAAAAAAATCACAAAATAATATGAAATTGTGCTGCTTAGTGCCTAGTTGTGTGTACTTACACATAAGAGTGCAACTTGTGGGATGTGACTGCCAAAATCTACAAAGTATTATTTTTTTTTTAATTAGATTTTATATTCCCATGCCAATTGCAGTATTTTGACAATTCCTAATAAATGATATCTAAAAAGGTATGCAAGACAATTTCCTAGCCTAAAGGTGTTGTTTTTATCATCAGCTGCTTGTTTCTATATCATTACTTTATTGATTTGCATGATCACTTCAAATGGCCTAGTGGTCAGCAACGAGATAATGAAGAATTTATGTCAGAAAATGACTTGGAAATTAGCAGCATGCCATGAGAATATCGAGACACAGGCATCAGTACCATAATTTGCAAACCAAACAGTGCATGCTATGAAGCTAATGATTGTCATTGTAGTCAATTATCAGTGTGGTTTGTGTGAATGGTTTATTAGTAGACAACCTTGGGCCACAAAATTATTCATTAGTGTTGTACAGGGTGTACAATGTACATTGTGTATTTAAAGTAATCTTTCTCTCATGCTTACTTACAAGTTGTATGTGTTCCTTGACAAACAACCTTTCTATACATCTCTTGAATCTCATTATTTACTCTATATGAGATGCCTTTCTGTTGGCATCTTAGTGTTCATTTCCATATTTTTTTTTCTGTTATTATGTCACAATGATGATAATAATAAACCACATCACCACAGATGTAGTTCTTTCACTGTATGTATTATAGTACACATAGAGTAGGTACATATACATAGCTCTGTTCAAGTAAGAAAATGCAGTTTGACTTATTGCCAAACTGACTTGATATAATATACTGTTAAAGGACAAGTTCACCTTCATAAACATAAGGATTGAGAGAATGTGGCAATAATAGTAGAACACATCATTAAAAGTTTGAGGAAAATCGGACAATCCGTTCAAAAGTTATGAATTTTTGAAGTTTTTGTGCAGTCACCGCTGGATGAGAAGACTACTGCAGTGTATGAATAACTTAGATGTTACATGCGTACAACAATATAAGGAAAATATAAAGAGAATTTCACAAAATTTCATCTTTTGAAAAAAGTACACATTCCCTTGACTCGTTACCGACATATGTTATGGGTAATATTATTCCCCCTGCCTTTAGAAAGAAGCAAGTCAAGTGTTCTTTTACTATGCGAAAAAAGTGAAAATATGTTGAATTTTCTGTACATTTTCTTTATACTGTTGTACGCATATGAAACCACAAGTTGTAGTAGTCTCCTCATCCAGCGGTTCCAACGCAAAAATTTAAAAAATTCATAACTTTTGCATCGATTATCCAATTTTCCTCAAACTTTCACTGATGTATTCTACGAATATTGCTGCATTCTCTCAATCCTTATGTTTATGAAGGTGAACTTGTCCTTTAATGATGACTGATTTGGTATTTTATAAGTGTCCTCTGCACATACACATCTGCATCTTTTTTTTTTCTCTCTCTCTCTCTCTCTCTCTCTCTCTTGCTGATTGATCATTCATTGTGTTGTACTGCCTCCAGCTAGTCAATAAAGATGTCTTTTTTTCTTCTTTCTCAAAGGGAGACCCAATGTGATTGCCAAGACAGGAGTACAGTATGGCTCGGAGGAACATGATAGAGTCACCAGTACCGTGCCTGTTTCTCCTAAGAAGAAAAAAACTCCATTCTGGAATGAAGACAGAACGTAAGAAATAGATTTGTTTATTACAAATATCGGTAAAGACAAAGTGTAATATAGTAAATATATAAATGTATAAGATAGAGAAAAGAAAGGGACAAACCTGTCTTCCCAGTTGGTCCCACATTGCTGGAACAGTATGGAGAGATCTTACCTTTTTACGACTGATCATCCGCACTACTATCTTGACTGTCCCAGAGCTGTGGGAGCAATCAGGATTTTTAGCAAGCCCTGCCATTAAACACCAGAGTTTGCACTTCGCACATCTGATGAAAACAGCTAGGCACTGTCAATTATGTCCCTAGGGTCACTCTCCCCTCCAAATTTTGTCCCAAGACCAACATTCTTTAAGGGGACACCAAGAGAAGTCCCAGTGAGTGTCCACACTGTGGTTTTAGAAGGGAAGGTCCTGCGGTGCTGGACTTTCCGCACAAAGTGATACCTAGCATGAATGAGGGGTAGAGTAGAGTTCAAAGTTTTGTGAATTGCTGACAATTAAAGATTAGAGTCTCTGAATTGTATGCTTTGTGCAGGACATGAATTATTCAGATATGATATAGAATATTTTAGCATTGGGAGGCATGATTAAAAGCCTAGAAAAATAATGAGTAGGCTTGTTAACTGGGATACCGAAGTGAACAGGGATGCAGTATAGACATACGAACAGGAGAGGAGTACTTTGCCCATTGCTGCACGCTTTCATAACGATATGCACGGTAATGTAATGTACTCACCAGAACTTCTAATTGTTTGTAAATCTATGTTGTGGATGTGATCAGGTCAGCTGAAGAGAGGAAGAAAGCTAGGCAGCAGAGGGATGCTGACTGGGACAGAGCCCAGTATATGCAGCAGAAGGAACAACAGTCCAAGGCTACCTATGAGGAGAAAAAGAGGGTAAGATGTCTGCTCAACTCTCCACATTATTTCAGAATTTCGTTTGAATGAAAGGGCATATTTACAGTTCATAATTTGTATACCAAATCTTTTTTTTTTCTTTGTGTCTATTTAATGTGCCTTCAGAGTCCATCTATCTATATTCATGTTTTTTATGTATCTGCCTCTCTATGTGCTATATATGGCTGTTTAACTGCCTATCTATTTTTCTAGCTATACATTTTCCTTTTTTTTCCTTAAAATTCTACAATCTCTCCTATTTAGGAGACTTTGCCCAGATTTTGTTTTCCTAATTTGTAATATTTTAGACCAATTTGCCTATTTTTATCACAATTATGTAAGAGTTACCTTTATCTCAGTTTGAAATAAGATTCAACCATCAGAAAATGAATGTTGCTATAGAGACTGGGATATTGCCATCACAAATGTAGTTGGTGTGTACAATTATTATGATATGATGAAACAGTGTTGTACATTTATAAAGAGGGATGCTGCAGGCTAAGTGTTCTTATGGACAGCGGCAACAGATAATCATGCAAATATAATTCTTTTGTTTGTCTGTTTGTTTTTGCATTGAGTAGAGACATTTTAGTTGGCAAAGAGCTGTTTTTATACATTCATTGTAGACAGGCTTTCCCACCACACTCATCTAGCATCATACTGTTCCCCAACCTTTCCACTGTTATTTTGCTCACACATACCTTGTACATTATGGTACTCATCAAACATGTTGCCTCATGTCTCTGGCCCAGGATCTGAAGATGCTGCGAGACTACAAACCCTTCGGTCGTCCTGGGGGTGGGGCACCCCGACGAGAACAAGAGGCATACAGGACTAAAGCTGTTACAACAAAAGAACTGGATAATCAAGGCCCTGAGATGGTAAGGAAGAGCCCTGCAAATGTTCTAGCTAACTATTGCATTATCAGTTCAAAAGCAGAAAGATTTAGTAGATTTGGTTAAATTCAGATGAGTGCTATTCAAAATGCCCTTCTGCTTGATAAAATACTCTCCTTCAGTCTTTAGTAGAAATCTTCTTATTTTTTCATCATGTTTTGTATGTACGTCTTTTTTTTTTAATTAAGTCTTTTCTCTCCCCTTCTTCAAGTTCTAGTATATTGTATCTTTTAATGCATACTAGTGTGTGGTGCTTCTTTTTTTTTGTGTTCTTCTTCATTCCTACATCTGTTCTCAATCTCACGCTCGGTTGCTTGTCTATCTCTTTCCCAGCTCATGTTTCCCCAGTTCGGTAAGCCAGGGCATGGTGCCCCGATCCGCACCGATTCCGGCAAGGTTAAAACCAGCATCCGTGCCAACAATGACATCCGCTTCAGGGATGGTCTAGGGCTGAGAAAACAGGTGGAAAATACAGTGAGGTATACCAACAGCAAGGATTTCGGCGACAAAGTCAACGAAGAGCTAGGTGGGTGCATGATGTTTGCATTTTGATTTTGATTCACGTTGCTCTATCTCTTTTTATCAGTCCATGAATGCTTTCAGATTTCATTTCCATCTCAACACACAGAAAAACATCATTAATGAATGACCTTTGCTATGCAAGATGCAATCAGATTGCTATTTCATTTTTGTCACATATCAGTATGAAAATTATCACTCTGATACCTCAAATCCGAAATCCATATAAAGTTCTCTATCAAATTGCAAGAAATCACCCCATCATTCTTTACAACTTCTAAACTAGAAATGAATTGTTTATGGACCCATTCAGTCACTACGTTTACAATTAATGTTATGCAGTAGTGTTGTGTCTACAATTGTAGTTGTGTGCAATGTGTGTGCACTCTCATATACAAGCCATATGTGCCTCGAAACGTGTGAAGAATTACATAAATTGTAACTGTTACAGATGGCTCCTATTCCATGGCAAATGCTTGTTTCAAAATATGCAAAAAAAAAAAAAAAAAAAATTGGTGGTAGATGATATTGTTGTGTCATGCGTAGAATGATATAAGAACAGCCGACAATGTTTAACCTCAAGGATAATGTGTGTGCCATTCTTTTTGGAGATGTCACTGTCACAGTGCATTTGTTGTATAATTCTCCATGATGACCTGTGGATTTTTATCTTAAATGCATCCTATGTAGGTAACATGGCACTTGAGAAGAAAACACAGAAAGAAATGGAGAGATACCTGGAGAAAGAAGAGGAGAGAAAAACTGTAAGTGCTCGTAAGATCATCAGTAGACACTCAATACTTAACATGTATTGCCTCTCCTGTACTCCCCCACCTACACACTCACACGTTTTATCATTTAGTGATTTTTTTTTCTAAATTTCTTCTCAAATTACTTGTCTTGTAATGGTGCTTAAGTACCATTTCCATCTTCTGACAAAAGTTAATCATTTGCAACCAGTGGTACCAAGGTATCTGTTGAAACATTATCTACTTATGCACATAATAGTTTAATCTTTATTTTGTACAGAATAGTGCTGTCTCAGTTTGTCTATTAATTTTCTTTGTGCAGTGTTTTTTAATTTCTCATTACCCGTGAGCATCTTGCCAGGTGAAATTTTTTGCACAATGAATCCTCTTTGCTCACCTTCATTTTCTGTGCAAATATTATTTTGTCATGTCAAATAGTAAAATGAATATGACTGTGTAGAAGCTGCTGAGAGCAGAACATATACAGATTGTATCTTTTGCAACCTTCATATTCAGGAATTGCAAGTGCAAGATGTAGGTATACACATGTTTTTAGATCAAATGAGATAATTCTGTTGAACATTAAAAAATAAAAACAACAAAACATCCATTCCATGCCTGTGCGCACTATATAGATGTTATATAGTATTACTATGTAGATAATACATGTGCTGAGGACACCACATCTCTTTCATACCAACAGTGGGAGTTCAATCCTTTTGGAAAGTCAGGGGCTGGTGCTCCAATCAAGACAGATTCAGGTAGGCAAGATTTTGTGAACTCGTGTAAAAGCAGGAAAAGCAATAAGAATTCATGCTCTTCATACGTACTCTAAATATGCCTGATGTCTAACTTAACTCAATATATCATGCTCACATGCATACTATGGTAAAATATATGCATACTGTAAAACCAGAAATGTTTGCATTCTTGAAACTTCAGCGAATTTTGCAAGGAGCCAAGAATCGCAGAAGTAAAATAAATGTTAAGATTTTGGTCTACACTATGCATTGAACTCTAGTCAGTCAATTTGGGAAATTTCATACTGCGAAAAAGACTGTTGGCTCCAATTCACAAAGTTTCATGCCGTGAATGTTTCTGATTTTACAGTACATGCAAGGATGTGCGTAAACTTTTTTGGTCTTGTTTTATCTTCTTTGTTAGTTGTTGTTGCTCTCTTATTGCCCTTACAATGTAGTTTTACCATGGTTACAAAGCATGCATGAACAAACTTTGTGCCTGTAAAGATGCTATGTTGAATTATAGCAATGCATGTAAATCATCAGAGGACAATGCACCTTGTGTGCAGCTGAAATGATCTTGCAACAACGATTTAGCTATGTTCGCATGTAGCTATAATATACGAGGGATGATAGACAACATCTGAATATTTCATGAGCCTCTGGTGGTATATGAGCCTCTGCGGTGCGTATGAGACTTGAGATCAATACTGCTCTTTGTGAGGGAAGAAAAGTGTTCCTGGCAAGGGGGGCATAGTTCTTCATTGATTAGCCAGTGTTGCGCAGAAAAGGGCCTCCTTCAAGATCCAGCAATAATACACAGAGTTCAATCTACCGTATGTAAAATGGTAACATGGGTGGAAGGGTGGAGGATTTCAGATGTTACTGACTGCATGAGATTTCCTGCCAATGATTTTATATGCTTGTAACTTTCATGGATTTGATAAAATATGCAAATAGCAATTATGTGCAAATGATCGAGCTTCATGAGATCAAGGCTGTAGAAGTGGCTATACCCGAATTGCGCTCGAGTCTCATATCATGATATTGTGTTTTATTGCCCCAATGTTCAGTTGACAAAATATGTAAGTACAAATGCAGTAACAGTCTGAGAAAAATGTAACAAAACCAAAACCACAATGACAAAACATGAAATTATCCATCAATCAGTCAAGGGTTCGGATGTGGAAGTTCAGCTTTGTGGTGCTTATTAGGTTATTTCTATGCAATGTATGACTAAAATCCAATTTGCAGTACTGTGGGTTATTTGGTATAGATGAGATACCAAGCCATGATTTATTGGTAGACATATACAAGTAGTGGCAATTTCTTTAATGATATACAACATGTTTCCTGGAATATCGGTAAACAGGATGTGATGAGCGTAGTTTGTGCGAAAATGTGTTTATTTTGCACACATTTTTGATATTCCCCTGTTTTGTGTACATCAAAACATTTACCCATTGAGGATGGGCCAATTTTGCTGCAACACACATTTTTCATTATAGCCACCTGCTCGAGTATACCCAGGACTCGTCTCCAGTGGGTTAAAACAAACATACTTGTTTTTGAGACATCTCCTCCTCTAAAAATCACCTATCCATTGTAGCAACTTGTACACTGGTGTTGATACAATCCCATTTGCTGTCAGAAAGATGCCCATAAGCCTCATCACTTTTGTTACGTAAGCCCCATCACTTTTTGTTGCCCGGTATACTGTCTATTCATAGATAGTGTCCCCCTTCAAGTTTGGCTAGTGTTTACTTTGTGCAAGCCAAATCTCTAGTCCCTCCCCATGCCACACCCTCAACACCTGAGATGATTGTGGAAGTTTGTTGAGTAAACTGACCATGGAGTCTTAAACAAACATGGACCAGTGGTTGGCAAACAGATAAACAAAGCTGATGAAGACTGACTGCCAGATCTGTAGGAGGCAAATGGGTAGTAATTGCTTTTGCAGTGTATCCTTAAGAGTGAAACTGTGTTTATCATTAGACAGGCTTTAGGAGCATCACTTTTACCTTTGCTGTGATGAGTCTTGTATTGAAACTGCAGCTCAGTCAGTGAGATTTTGCTTATGTTACAGGACGTAAACACATTTCAGACAGAATATCTGGAGAATGGTCTTGTTAGATTTGTGTATTTACTCCTCTCCATCCATCAAGATTGTCAAAAAAACAAAAACAACAGCTTTCAGAAAAGTGGCCACTCAGGCCAAGACATCCCTCTTTCTCTCACAAGGTTTTAAGAGTAGCGTTTTGTTTTGTTTTTTCTAAGACAAATAACATCCATTTGACACTGAGTGTCAAACAGTGATCTCGGTGTTTGTCCCTCTCCCTCCAGTCAAGATGGACTGTTATTATTGTTGTTTCACAGTTACTCTGAATTCTAATCATAGTATGTGACAAACATCCTGTTATATCGTGATACTGTACGTAGGAAACCTTGTAACAGGGAGAGTGAGGACATTGGTGAAGGATCCGGCCGAGATGAAACAGATTGAAGAGAAGCCACACATGAAGAAGCTGGGTGAGACATAGATTTTATGCTGAATATATGTGAGTCTGTGCATGGAGGGAGTCATGCACTTGGTGTTTCATAAATCACTGCAAATCATGACAGTGCACACACAAACACCCAGTGCAGACTTAGTGGTTTCATTGTTAGACACACAAAAGTCGCCACGCTCGCTTGCAAAAGCCAACAAAAGACCTGTAATGTCTCACATGATGCAGTTTTTGTGACTCCTACTTTATTGTTCACTGACAAAGGAACCATTTAACTGTGAAGACATGGAATCTAACACTTTCATGGTTGATTTAACACAATGGAAAGCATCCTGGACTTATAGAATCGACACACTTTTCTTAAGCAAGAGAGAGAAAAAAAGAAACAAAATCGATAATGCACACCTTTCATGTTAATTGTTCTTTCAGTGGCAGGTGTGAAATTACATGCTTCACTGAGGGTTCCATTTCACTGTACTTTAATGTCTTTAATTTGCCATTTGAAGAAATAATGTCAGTGGTATAATTACGAACAAGGCAGTATTGTATAAGCGTTATAGAGACAAGTGTTCATGGCTATTGCAATGGATAACATGTTTTGTGGTCTTTAATAGCACTTTCTTACATTGAAGCATTGTTTAGTATTTCAAATTAAAGGCAACAAAATGCTACATTAACAATGTCACTCTTTTTGTGGGTATAGTTATCTTTGTATTTTGAATAACATGTACTTCTTTGGGATATTTATGGTAAAGGTTTTTCATATCAATATCTGCTTCTTCTCTCTTTCCATACCCCATTCTCTCCTGCCTACTTCTGTTGTCATCCAAAGCTCCTGAAACGGTAAGTAATAGAATTTTACATTTTTCATAAATTTGTGTTCCTTTATCTCCATGTCTGCCAGAACACTTCTTTAAATAAAAAAAAGAAAAAAGAAAAGTAGTATTTGCTATTTCTTTGAGGAAAAAGTTATGTATGATCTTCATCATTTCTGAAGTTAGAATATCGGTATTGTCAAGGGTCTTTGTCAGAATGTTCAAAAGTCACAAGTAAAACAGGGGTGTTAACCCATTACTGTCATGATGAAAACAATCCTTGTTAAAAGCAAGATATAATTACTGGTATTCTAGGGTAGAGTCTTTTCTCTGTCTCTGTCTGTCTCCCTCTCTCTCTCTGTCTTTTTGCCTCTGCGAATGTTTCTCTCTGTCACTATATCTGTTCCATATTTGCTGTTTGTAATGAACTATGTGCCCTTATATGAGTTTAGTGTATGAAGTCAATATGTATGGGGCATGCCCAAAGAGAATGAAGCCAGAATGAAGTGTTTAAAAAAAATGTGCCCATTTTTTGCTCACTGTATCTCATGAAGGGAGACATTTATGTGCAATGAAGTTTTACAACTTCATTTTTGATGCCTTTTAGTAGCAAGAACAAAAATGAGAACACAGTAAACATCTGACTAAAACAGAACAACACAGAACAGAATTTGTGCAATAGCTGTTTAGACAAAGTTTATTGTGTGAGTCTCTGAAGACAGATTTAGGACGGGTGCCAGATTTTGAGGGAAGGCAAAACAATGCAATTTAGCCTATCTCAATTTGAACATGTAGAGAATAATGTCTTCATGACAGTTGATAATCTCTCATTGTATGCAATAGTAATGTCAAGTGAGTGTTGGAAAGATGCTTACTTGATACAAAGTCAGAGATTATTGCTTCCTGTTATGAATTTTCAGACATCAACAACAATTATTCTTCCTTCATGTGTTTAGGCCTGTGCAGATACATATTCGAAATGTGCTTCTATCTTGTTGATCAATAACAGGGTGGAGACTATGACCCGTGGGGCAAAGGTCAAGGAGCACCGGTTCGTGATCCAGAGGGAAATACAAAGAGGTTGAGATGGTCCGACCCTAACACAGCACCAGAATTCTACGTCAATATGTCAACTGTAAGTACCTCTTTGTTGTTTTCATGATTCAAGTGCTTCTTTCTTTGATGACATGGTTTGCATGACTGCATGATTTGTGTCCTAGTAGTTTTTCTGGCACAAAAGAAAAAAAAAATTACTGTGTGCTAGCCATTGGCTTTGGTTTTATGGTGCCGCATGAATTTGTGGACAAGACTTGTTGTGAACAGTGTAAAGTGATGCACTGCCCCTAATGGGATCAGAACTATTTGATTTTAAAATCTTAGTGGTTTGTTGCAAATCACAGGATGTCCTCAACTCTAGCATCATCATGCTTTGCTATGTCAAATGTTTTTAATACCCAAAGTGATATTGCAAGCAGGAAATATGCAATTCTCTATACCCAGATATTGCTATTTTATGATTCACATTTCTCTTGAATATTATTAGTACTTTGTCATTTCTTTTTACAGTATCAAAAATCATATGTTTGACGAGCAGATATCAAACACTGCTGTTGATGATTTGTGTGTGTGTGTGTGTGTGTGTGTGTGTGTGTGTGTGTGTGTACAAATCCCAATAGAAATAGAAATTCATCATTTATCTTGATCTGGTTTCAAAACTTGCAATATAGAATGAAGCAATTACGTTTTTCTCTTTTTTTTTTCTTGTCCCCCAGGGAGTTGCCTTGGAAACGAAGCCAGTTGGTGGAGGGGGTCACCTGATTGATGAGAGAGGGGAGAGGAAGACACGCCTCCAGCAAACCTTACAGCATGATTCAAATCCAGGAGGTATGTTTGTGTGGTTTTTTTATGAAATAAATAATCCAAACTTCAATTAGGAGTGCATACTGGGATTTCAGGGCCGTCATTGAGAACTTGTTCAGTGTACCTAGAGTGGCGCAGTTGCTTAATGGTTGAGTGTTACATGGGATATTCTTTCATAGCAAGTGAAACCTTGTGTTTCTTGTGATGAAGTGCCTCTACCCATCTCAAACAGTGCAAATGATGAGTCTCTTAATCTTATTTTCTTTATTACACTCAAGTCTGACATTTTTTTTTTCAACTTCCTGCCATACATTCTTAATTACCTGTATTTATTTCATAGACCCTGTGAATGCATATTGTTTATCTACCTATTATCTGCCTTCCAGTAGTCTTATCATGATTTCTTTTGTAGTACTGTTCAGAAACTTGTTTAGAGTCTTGAAGTTTCCTCCTTCGTTTTTTCATCCACCCCCAACCAAAACTTTCCCCTTCACCTCAATCAGGAGGTGGAATTCGAGGGCCACTCCGTCAAGCAGGTATCGACTCTATTTGCCGAGTGTTTGCAGCATGTAGTTCCACCCGTGTTCAAACTACTATCACAGGAATGCTGTGTAATTGATTGCCCCACACTTTGTTTGCATGTCAGTGTATCTTCTTCCTCTTTTTTTTTTTTTTCTATCACACTCTCTTTTCCCCATCCCCACATATGTACAAACTTTTTGTGTTTGACCTTTTAATTTCTGAACCTTATTTGTTTCTTTCTTTGTCATTTCCTCCTTTTAATCACGATCCTTGGTTATTGCTGTGTTGCAACCGCTATGTCAAGTAATTGTATGTTCCTATCATGACAGAAACTATTTTCTTATATATGTGATGTGTGCCATTTGGTATACTTGCTGCTTTTTGCAGTCTACTTGTGCATGTGATAGAGACTTTGCCAAAGGTATTACGCGCCATATAAGAATGGTAATAATAATAATAATGATAATACTTTACATTTAGTTGATGATATAGAATTTTATGCCAGCTTATGAAACACCTGCCATCTGCAATCTGCCTCACAACTCAGAAACAAACCTGCAAAACTCCCATTCATATTGCAGGAGAGTATTTTTCCTGTTTACATAACAACCGAAGAGTATTCAGCCTCTGAAGGCACATCTTACTTTAAACACGCATGGTTACACTGTGAGGGTAATTAGCCTGTAATTGATGTATGTTTACCCTGCCCATTAACAAATCAGTGCTAATTTGCTGAATAACTACGGCAACTCTATCAGTGCGCATGGAAACATAGGCAGAGTCATTTAAGACTCTCTTCATAGCGATGGCTTTGTGCAATAATCTTTTATGCAATAAAACTACAATGTTTCTTGTTTATACTCAAGTATGATTTTGCTGCCACTTTGTATTTCCTGTTTCTACTCTCTCAGTGTTTTCCCCCTTTCTTTTACTCCAAAGTCACACATTTGTTGTCACCACCATTCAAACAAAGCTTTGCACTTGTTGTCTCTTATCCAATCATCTTATAATGCACAAGTCACACTTTTTTTTGCATTCACTGATTTTAATATTTCTACTTTCTCTCTCTCTCTGCTTTCTCTTTATCTCTGTCTTTATATCTATCTCTATCTTGCATATATCTCTCCCTCTGTGTCTTTATATCTATCTCTATCTTGCATATATCTCTCCCTCTGTGTCTTTATATCTATCTCTATCTTGCATATATCTCTCCCTCTGTGTCTTTATATCTATCTCTATCTTGCATATATCTCTCCCTCTGTGTCTTTATATCTATCTCTATCTTGCATATATCTCTCCCTCTGTGTCTTTATATCTATCTCTATCTTGCATATATCTCTCCCTCTGTGTCTTTATATCCATCTTGCATATATCTCTCCCTCTGTGTCTTTATATCCATCTTGCATATATCTCTCCCTCTGTGTCTTTATATCTATCTCTATCTTGCATATATCTCTCCCTCTGTGTCTTTATATCTATCTCTATCTTGCATATATCTCTCCCTCTGTGTCTTTATCTATCTCTATCTTGCATATATCTCTCCCTCTGTGTCTTTATATCTATCTCTATCTTGCATATATCTCTCCCTCTGTGTCTTTATATCTATCTCTATCTTGCATATATCTCTCCCTCTGTGTCTTTATATCCATCTTGCATATATCTCTCCCTCTGTGTCTTTATATCTATCTCTATCTTGCATATATCTCTCCCTCTGTGTCTTTATATCTCTCCATCTCTCATTTTTCTCTTCTCTGCTTGTTGTGTATATACTTTCTGCTTTGTGTATGTGACTCTCTCTTTTTTGTCTCTCTCTTTCTCTCTCTCACTGCCTTTCACATTCTCTCTTGTTTATATGTGCTGGCTAATGTTTGCTTGTATGTCATAACTTAATGTTCTACATGTTTCCAGGTGTCTATAGGAACACTGCTGTCTTTATTACACAGAGGATTTCTCACAAACCGGGTAACCTTAAATTTGAGAGGTTGGGAATGTTGTCGATCCAATACATGAAGCACCATAAAATTTCTCTGCCAAATCTGTTTCAAATACTTTTTTGTTGTTGCTGTTTCTCGCTGCGTAGTTCAAGGGAGAAATGAAAAGGTATTTTTCCTTTATGTTGGTGAACTCTTCTGTGATTTAACAGAAAATCTATAAAAAAAAAAATGTCCTCTGATAGCAATCAAAGTGGGAGCTGTTTGCAAGGACTGTGTGAGTATGTGTGAGCACATAACAACTTTGGATGGAAATGATATGATTTTATTTTTTGTAGTCTTCCTTTCACCACCTGGAATTGATTACTGTTGATTATGGTTAGGAGTAACAAATTCACAAAATAAGCAGAGAGACAATGATTACTTGTTATTGTCTAAACACTTTCTTTTCAGCTACTCAGATTTGAGTACCGGTAGTCAGGGTTATTTTACCCTCTATTTGAATGTTTTTGATACAATTGCAGTGATAACCTGTGCACTTGCCAACAAATTTTCTATGCTTTGATGATGCATCTGTAATGTTTTATATAATGTTTGTTGCAGCCTTGTTATGAAAATGGTTGACTTAAACTGGTATCCTAAACATCCCCCTTCCATCCTTCCTTTCAGAGCACATTAAGATTGATGAAAGCACAAGAGATCCCAATGAACCCTGGGGCAGACCTGGGGGAGGGGCACCTATCTATCGGCCAGACGGCAAGGTGCAAGTGCTTGTGAGCGGCAAGGCAACCAAGGACAAGATGGGAGTGGATCCCCCTAAAGCAGAGGAAGTGGAAGCCAAGCGCAAATATCTCAGCACGCTCAGTAAGTAACTCAACTTTCTGTTGCAAGGCCCCCTCCAAGAATCTCTTGCCTCCTGTTATTTGTGTCCTTCTTTATGCCGCAAATATTTACAGAACCATTTTGATTACATCTGAATCTTACAAAATGCTCTATATGTGCATCACCTGTTCCTTTTGCAAGTGTAGGTCATTAAACTCTTGCTTATACCATCCATATGTACAATATGTCTGTATCCTAGTATTACTATAACTATTTATGATATCAACTTGTACATGTAGGCATAAAGACAGACATACATATGTAGAGGAATAGAAAGATGGACAGGGGAATATATAAAAGAGATGAATACATATATACAGAGATATAGGTTTGTATGTGTGTAATACACAGATGTGAGAAATATATCAATATGTTTATCTTTCTCTTTCCCTATCCATCTATCAATATCTTTTTAATAGAATCAAATATGGAGGAACAGAAGATGCAGCGTGAGTTTGAGGCAAGGGAGGTGAAGAAACCCGGAGGAGAGACGGTGAACTGGATGAGGAGCAAAGAGGTGGGCTACCGGGCCCGGGATCCGGCCACAGGCACCGTGCTGCCCATCCATCACAAGGCCTACTCTGACGTCACAAAACATGTAAGAATAAACCCCAGCACTGCGCTTTCATCAGTTTGTCGTTATTGCTTCCAGAGTTGTGTTGAGATTTGATTCCATCCAGTGGTTCACAATTTGGGCCTTTGCTGTAGGATGTACTGCATGTATTCATGTACAGTCATTATCATGTGAGAGCACTCAAATCATTCATGATGATTGAAAGCAGGTTGATGTGACTTCATCTTTACACATTTTAACTAGCAAAGGTCGTATGAGTTGCATTCCTTGCTTTTAATTTAGATATGTGCCTCCTATTGAGAGCAACTAAAATGATTTTTCACCTCAACTCTACAAAATGTAATATTCAAAATTTTCCACTCCATGAAACATTTTTCAAAATTAGAAGGTCATCTGTTAGTTACTGCTACTTCATGAATACTCTTATTCTTTTTAATGTAAAGAGCAATGAGATATGGTTTGCCTTTCATAGCCACTCTGTAAATGTACAAAATGTATTTCAACATTTAGAATTAAAGGAAATCACTATTAATGACAATGATATTTTTTATAGCTTCAGATGATATATCAGGAATATTGTCATGATTTTATCTTGATAATTTGACAGGAAACATGTGCTTTATGCTATCTGTGTCTTTAAATCTTCTCCCCAGATGATGGACGTTAGAAGACCAGGAATCGAGGCTCGGGATTACAGAACAGACCTAGTCCAACAGGCTGAACAAAGGGCCCAACAGCGAGATGCAGAGAAAATTGTATCTAGACAAGCCGTCAATCAGGTAGGCAGTCAGATTATGTCAGATGGTAAAACAATTGAAATTGTTTTTTTTGTTTTTTTTTTGGGGGGGGGCACATTCAGTGCAAAGCCATTGATACATTGAATCTAAACATCTGAACTTAGTCTAAATAAACTGCAGTACATTGTATTCTGCTGTGGATGATCAATCCCAAAGACTGTACTGCTCCATGTTTAATTTTGCTGCCATTACCAGCCCATGTGATTTGCGTAACATATTTCAGGTGACTTACATTACTTGATGCATGTGGGACTAGAAGTTGATGTTGGTCTTAACTTTAAGCTTCATATTGATCACCACTGTTCAAATCACAAACTTGATCTTATTGTCTGTTGCCACTTTTGCAAGCAGCCAATAAATGTCAAGAATGTCAAAGGGTTTTAGATCAAAGTATTACACTGTATCACTGTGCATTCTCTGTATTTTGCTTGAAAAAGAATGAGGAAACAATAAAAGGTAGAATAACTTCATTATACTTCTACATAGAAAATATGCATGTTAAAATTTTTCATACACAGACTATCATAACAGAAAGGAATATGGCTTTACATTTAAATAAGGATTGTGATATCAAAACTGCTTATAAACCATTTCTGGGCAAAATAGAAAAATAATAGAAATGTTCATCAAGCATTGCTTTCATGTGAATTGTGCTCTGCAGCATTATGACACCTTTGACCAGCGCTGGGGTAAACCAGGCCATGGCGCCCCCTACGAGCCAGCCATGAAGAGGCACTCACTAGACCTCAACAAGCTACATCAGGTGAGATACTGCTCTCTTTTGTGTGTGTTGTGTTGGCATTCATGTTTGCATGTGTTTGTATGTATGTGTGTGTGCAATGTGTATGTTTGTTTGTGTTTATTTCTCTCATTACCCCAAATTGGCAATTTGTCTTTTGTACAACGTCAATGACATAATGAGCTGTTGACTCTGGAAAATTAAAAGGCAGTCAGAGAGCTGAAGGGGAGGGGTTGCCAAATGTTTGATTCAAGAGATTATGAGATACGTGCCGGGCAAAGCAATATTGCAGGCTATTCAGACTAGTCTTTCAAATAATAGAAACTGTAATAATGAATATTTCCTTGTGAAGATGCTCTGTGAGGTCAATTAAATAGCTATGTGGGAGGTTTGAAAATGGTAGAAAATTTCAAGAAGGCACGACCATTATGCAGCCATTAAGATGTCCTATGTGGCATTTAGTTGGTATCTTTGAACAACTCCAACATTGCTCAAATATTGTGGGTATTATTTTGGGCACTTGCTAACCTATCTAATGCCATACAAGTCTATGCTTGTAGAAACTAAATTATTACTGAAAACAAAAAGACTTCTAGCCACTTATTTTGCTTTTGCCTGTCTTGGTGTTCTTGTAAAATCTTGCTCATGCTTGAGAGTAGGCATTATTTCCTGAATTAAGTTTCAAAGTTTCTGTTACTTGCTATAGCTTTCTATTGCATGCCATACCTATGTTTCTCAATGTTATTCTTGTGTCTTTCTGTTTCTTTGCATGCCTCTTTACAACTTTTATCTAACACAAACAAATACATCCTCTGCATGCTATCTACACTCTGTCCTGTGTCAAACATTCCTGAACTTCATATCAAATGATAAAAATGATGACAATATTCCACATATGCCACAAAAACAACAAACCTCATTCCAAAACATACATGAATATCTATTTCTACACCCATAATCTGGCCACTTTGACATATTTTAATTTGCTCACCATACCACATCAATGGCTGTCCCATGCACCCCCATCCATTTCCATGCACAACACACAAAACGCACATGAACACAAAACAGATGGAAGGTACTCCCCGCCACGCTGGTCAGCCAAACGCCCGGACCAAAGCCCTGGAGTCCCGCTTCAGGGACCCAACCCAGCAACCGGCTGTCCCGCGCCAGCAGCCCACGGTAGGGGCCGTTCCTGCAGTAGTGGTGTGTATTGTGGTGTAGTGCCAAAAAACACTCACACTCAACCGTCACTTGTTTGCTATGTTTTTCCTTTTAACCCAGTCATAATAGAGAGCAAAATGTGTCTCACAGTACAGTGAAAGACTGTGCAGATTTGTGGTCTAACGTATTCTCTTGAGAGTAATTTCAGTTTACAATAATAACTTCACTCATCAATAATTTCTCCTATTATCTTACCTAACCATGTTTCATCATTCTTTTTGAAGATATCAATACATATAAAATAGTTGCCTTATTTCTAATTTTTTTCTCATTCTCCACTTCCTGAAAGTGATTTATATTTACAAATACATGCAAGTAGGGCAAGATGGTAGCAACAAAGTTATTTTTACAATGTATTAAAAAACACACACACATCATAACACTCTGTCTGTAAATATTTGTCAGTTGTAAATTATCTCCTTGGGAATACTTCATGTTTATTTGTAGTGTCCATACTGTCTTTTCATGTATGAATTTCAAAGGAGAATGAAGTTTTGCAATATTTTCATTTGTATATGATGTGCAAAATATTATTTTTGCTTTTATCCTTTTGGAGAAGTTGACATTACCCAGTACATCATGATAATTTATTCCCATTTTCTGTGTTTCCTTACTGCAGTTTCCTTTCCCCACTAATGTCAATTCTCTATGATAATACTGTACCTTTTGAGTTGACTTTGTGACACATATGCAAAACTGTCATACCACTGGTATATCTTAGTGAGCCATGCACTGTATCACATGCATTTGTCACAAAGAATGAACTTATAGAACAGTTTGATAATGTGTTGCTTGAAGGTTTGATAATTTACCTTATGGATTGTGTTTGTTGATCTAAGTAAGTGTGAATTGTCATTTTGTCGATTGACATCCTAATGAAGCACCTTTGAAAATTTCTGTGTTACCCAACTGTAGTGGAACTGCACACTTGTCATAGTGTTTAAGCCATAAACAATTGTAACTGAATGCATAAAGGAAAATGAGGCAGTCTAACAACAACAACAACAACAAAATATACTGTGGTGTCATTTTGCAGTGTGTAAGTCAGTTATGCCACCCCCCCCCCCCAAAAAAAAAAAAAAAAAATGTCTGCTGACAATAACTTTTGCATACAAGTATTTAAAGGATTCATCTTCATTCTTGATCATGAGCTGTTTTTTTTTTTATTTTTATCGTGAGCATATTAGTAGGGAATGAGAAAACTGAAGGAAAAAATGAATGGTGGGAATGTGTCTGCTTCCTTCCATGGGTCAGATCTGTCATCAGGAAAGATGGAAAAATGAATGTACCATAAGTTATAAACAAGAAGAATACAGAATGAGGGAACTGTTAGATTATTTGCTCGTCCAGCTGTTCTATTTCTAACCTCTTCAAAAGTTGTCCCTGGATTTGAACCGTGCCAGTGAAAGATTTGGAAACAATGACCTTCATGCTTTAGGTAATGTCAAGTGTGTGAATGCTCAGTTATCCCAACAAAAGGTTATGGCATCGAATGCTAACATGGTATTTGTTTTTGTTTCATGTCTTTCTCTTGTTCAGAATGGACAATACCAGCTGAGAGCACCGTGGGCGGCGTACACCTTGTAGAATCTGAGATTTGATATCATATATTTTTGTCGTAAAATAAAAACATTTTATTACAAAAAGAGGAAGAGTAAATCATAAACCATACAGATAGAAATCAACAGGGTATCCAGTCACTACTGAGGAGGCAACATCACAGGTCACATGCTTTTTCTGGAAGTGCTGAACTCACAGAACTTGCCACAATCAAAAATGTAATGTCAGATAAAATCAAGGTATGGATCTGGCTAATTTCATGAAGCTGAGGTGAACCACACTTGGTATCACTTACTGGTATTCTTCTGTATTTAGGGGGTCTGCTCCTTGTTCTAAAAGAAGCAGCTTACCAAACTTTATTCGAAGAGAAGTTTCACCACTTTCATTCTGATTTGTTGCTGCTATGCTTCTTTTAGAAAAGATGAATGCAGTTGCAGATCTTATGTGATTTGATAAAACCATTACAAGCATCCATTGACTAAAATTATTATTTTTTTAATTTATCATTTTTTTTTTGTTTTTTGCAAGCAATATTGTTACTTTATATACACTTTTATGTGTCACATTCATCCTCCATTGTTTGAATAAAGATGTATATATTGTAAATTGCATCTTATTATCCCTACATGCATATGTTACTGTGATTGAACACGGCTGAAATTCATGGCTGGTTTTACAAAATGTGCTATATACCACAATCTTGTCAAATTTTCAGTGCTTTTCATGCGATTTCAAGTGGCATTGTGATGTGTAATGGGATTAAGTAAAGATTCTGTTTTATTACTGTTATTACCGTTGTTTCCACTATACATGTTATGACAAACAAAATCTTGAACAAGTACATGCTCCAGCTAATTTTCTAGAACATAAAATCTAAAAATTAATGTACATGTATGTATTTAAAGTCATATGCATTATATCATGTAGGTGTATGCTTTAGCCCCAGTCATTTAGCGTGACTCCTGGCATGGTTAACATACTTGTGTGCTATCATTTGCAATATAAGATATCAGCTATTTATTTACAAAACAAGAGAGGGAGAGAAAGAAATTATGGAAGGATTAATTTCTGAGGAAATTTTATGTTGAAAGAGGAGGTTGAAAATCTCTCATTATTATGCAGAGTAATTGCATCATGTGGCTGACAGGAGGACTTTGGCTGGGATTTGGGATCTGATTTTTTTTTTTTTTTTTCATATCTACAAAAATACAGGAGCTCGTAACACAACAAGTGTAGAAATAGAAAGAAGTTTGAATAAAGAAAGACAGAGAGAGTGAGATAACTAATAAATTGAGGCCTTGGTCAGGCAAACCAGTAGCAGCGTATGGTTGCATGTAGGAAGATCTGTTCAAGTCGTGTGTAGCAGAACTATATCAGTTCTTGGGCATCCCACTTTGGGTACAGTGATAAATCATGACTGACATTGATCATAGTATTGCAGGAAGCTGTCAGCTCTTGCATCAGATGCTCTGTATAAGTGGGTACATGTATTGATCATTACTGGCATTGCATCATTTTTTTATTTTTTTTTTATTTTTTGGTCATGTGACACCCTAGTCCTGTATTAACAAATGTATGACCTCACACTGTGAGAAGGAATAAATGTTTGAATATGGATGTTAAATTCTATGCAAGAGATCAAAGGCAAATTAAGAAACAAATTGGCGAATTACTGTTGTGCAAGATGTTGTATAGCATCACAATAAGTTTTGTATGTTTCCTTCGAGGTTTCTCCTATGCAACACAGGGGCACCGTTGTATCCCACAGTACCTGTAAACGTGTACTGCCTTTCAAATTACTTGAAATAAAAAATCATTAAAGGTTGAATATTATCTGGAGAAATGTTTCTTCAGACTTAACATGTTTTAAAAGATGTTCTCTTCCATAACGTCTGCACATAGGGCAGTGTAGAATACAATCACAGTTATGCATGGATGTTTTAAACTTTTTTTTAAAGGTAGCTATTAATACCTTTCTTCATTTTATGCGATATTAAGTGAAATAATAATGGCAATACGTCAGATATTATCCTAGGAAAAAATGCGCAATCCTAGACCCTGTATTTTTATCTTAGATGCATGCAGAAAGAGTGCAGCTGTTGTTACATGTCTTCATCATGTTTGTGCAATACTTGTAGTAAGCTGTAAACTTGCTTGTTGAAATCTACTTTAGTGCTATGTTTACCTGTAATTATCTTACTGCTTTATTTGTTTTTTTTTTAAGTGTACTTGTCTTACAGCTTTGTTTGTTTTAGTGTAATTGTCTTACTACTGTGGTATTCTTTCAATGCGACTATGTCTGTGCTTTTATATGACAGAGAATCTTTATGGCCAAACCTGATTTTTTTATTTATTTTTTTTTTTTTTGCATTAAGAAATTATATTCAGCTTCTCTAAGTACAACAAATCTTCCACTTTAAGGTACTAATAACTTGTGCATGATGATTTGTGTTTGAGGATTTGTGTGTATCATGGTTATTTATATGCCAACCATAGATTTCAGTTATGAAAAGTCATATTCAGGCCTATCATGGCTACAATGTGAGTATAGTATTCACTCACTTAATGTTCAAAAGTCTTTCAGTGGCGTCACTGGATAAGTTGAGACTTTTACAAGCAGACCTTGCTGGGCAGTGTCTTTTAATGGCTGATATTTTTATCGAGGAAATCATGTATATCTTATGAATAATGAATGTACAGTATCTTTGTGCCATTCCATGTACAATGTACATATATATTTATTACCATAGAACTATGCAAGCATGCTTACCTTAGTACATTGTACATTGAGAAATGCACATAGTAAACAAAGGGAGTATGAAAAGATGATGTCATTCATTGAATCATGGAATTCCTGCCTATGCAAGTGCACATAAGATGTATTTATTGGAATTAATGAAGACATATGTATATGATTGTACAGTTTCTATTCATGACAAGTTGACATGAAAAGTTTGATACATGCATGGGTTGCATACAATAAATATTTTTGATGATCATCGCTATTGATAGTGTCTAATGTTCATTCTGGTTTTATATTAACCCTATTCTAACTGGGCTATTTGAGACCAAGTTTTTACTGAGGGGGGGTCAATTTGACCCCCCCTTCAGATCTCGGCCGCTGATCGCGCGATTGCCGCAAAATTTTGCCTGAAGATAGAGCTGGATGTCAACTACACGATTACATGGTCATACAATAGAAAAATATTGCCTTTCTATTTTTAATAAATTAATTATGCAAATTTGTGCATGAAATCATATTTTCACCTATAACTCCATTAAAAAGACTGGAGGATTGCTAAATTTTTGTGTCAGAATTCCTTAAGACACATCAAACAATTTTCGTGGAAACAAATAGCACAATCGAAATCAATTTCTTTTGTTTTTTTATTGTTTTGTTAATTTCTTATGTATTTTACTGTTTTTTCGACCTTTTGTTTTCTATTGTTTTTTTGCCAAAATTTGTTGCAGGCACTTTTTCAGGCTTATCTACACTAGAATTGATTAATTTTAATGGTTAAAAGTTGAAATAATCTAATTTATATCAGTTTAACCAAAAAACACAATTTGCATTGGATTTGCACACGATATCATGAATTTGAGCTGTTTTTTGGTTGACATGCATATGCAAAACATTACGTAACTTCAAAACGGTGCACCCAGACGTCCCAAATTTGGTCTCAAAATATGCGGGAGACTTCAATGAAAAAAGTCGTGAAACGACGCGGCAAAATCTTTGCGCGTTGCGAAATCGTGGCGCGAAACGTCGAGGGGGGGGGGGTCAATTTGTTAGAATAGGGTTAAAGGCTATGTAAGATTTAATACAATTTGTAACCTCAGGACCAACTAAACAAATGCATTTAACACTACCACATTTTTTCAAAGAAATAAATGATGGTATGTTTATCTTACAGACAAGTACAATATCGGCAAACTTTGGTATGAATCACATTTGGTCAAATTACTTTGTAGGGTTATACAATGTAATTGTGTGTTTGGTGTGCTTGCATTGGACCACAAGACTATAAATGAAGACACATGCTCAGAAAATTTAGTACATTTCTTGACAAATTTATTCTTGAATTGCACAAGTCAAATGAACACATAGTAATACAACTTGTGCTAGAGAATTGTGTACATGTAGTAACTAATGTACCAGACACAGAGATAATGATTATGTAGTGATATTTCCACTAATTCTGAATACTTTGACACTATCCTGCACATTTTTCTATCTCTCTTTTCCTCTTACAGTGGAAACTTGGTATAACAAGATCCAAGTTGAGACCAAGACAATACGTTCGTTATATCGAGATGTTTTGTTGTATTAGGAGTCATTAAACAATACAAACAAAGGATATAAATTCACTGGGACCAGAGAAATGAGTATGTTTTATCAGGTATTTGTTATAACAGATCTCTTTATATCGAGTTTCCACTGTACTTACGCACACACACACACACACACAGACTCAAGACAAAAACAATATTAAAGCAGAAAGTACAAATGTAATTCAGGGAAAAATGTGGTGGTGAAATAACCATTTTGAGTGCTCACCGTAATAAGCTAGTACATTATGTGAGTACAAGGTGAGGTGTTCAAGCATGGAGCAGTCACTTGTGACAGTAGCCATCCTATTACTGTAAATGCAAAAATTTTGTGGTACATTAGTTTTCCCCACGAAAATATCTACACAATTTTCTCTGCACATTTTGAATGGGTTGACAATTGCACAGCACAGATCCAAGAACCTGCGAATATTTTTTGAGGCTTGGCATGAAAAATTACACAAAAATATCAACGTTTACAGTATGAGTTATTCATTTAAACTAAGCAAAAAAGAAGAAAAACAATCAATTTGGGGTTTTACACAATATACTCTGGAAGGAACACAAGGACAGAAATAGCAAACATGTAACATACAGAGTTGATGTAAGTATGTGAATATTAATTCTCAGCAGGATTAAAGAAGTTTGGCAGGTTGAGAAGTACAATACTGGAGAACACCTCATTGAAAGGATTGCTGGTTCAGGTCCACATGATGGACACTGAGAAATATTCCACCCTCCCAATGATACTTTGCACACATCATGCATTTTCAGCCATTACATATCACAGAAAACATCTGCTCATAAAATTAAATGAATTGAATGAATGAATGGGCCATTGATAGTGATGATGACAATGACCATAATATCAATAACAATAGTACATGTAGTAATAAAAAACCCCCGATAAACATGTACATATCACTTCTGAGTCCATATCCACTTACTGAGTATCAATGTTGGTCTATAATTGTCTTTCACTGTGGATGCCCTGTACTTAGTTCAGTACATGCACCCTCCAGCGCACACACACACATACAAACACAGACTTGCAAATAGTTTGGGATTTTTCAAAATCATGCACCTTCAGGTTGGCAATCTTGCACATTGACTGCAGCATGTTCCATTTACAGTGTTTGTGACTAGTATTCGCCGGGCATGCCCTGCTATTGGCAACGTTACATGTGTACAAACATTCTGTCGATGAGTAAAGCACAAAGTTAGATGCTAGTCTTTTACAGGCACAGATGCTGCAGAAGCACACTTGGTATTGCGTGATACTACAGTGAAATCCCTGCTATGACACACTAGGGGATTTAGCAGTGCACATCGACGTATAGCTACATGCAGCGACTTGGTTGTACTTTTTCTGAAAGTGCGTAGTCCGATTACATGCACTTTGTCATTGCTACCTCTCCTGGGCTGGCACACATTTCAAAGTTCAATTGAGGCAAGTGATATCACTACATTTTCATCCCCTGATTTTTTAAAGTAATTCACAGGCACATGTGGGAGTAGTGTCATGTGTATAGTGAGAGTTGACTTGTATGTATCAATGTTGCACAGTCCCACACATCAATTTAATTGGCATCAATATGTTTATAGCAGAGTACATCATACAGCTAGGAAAAATAGTTGTTGAATCAACCTGGTGAAGACAGGCTTTTACCCAGGACCTGCACGTTTTTCCCAAGTCACAGATAATTTGGTATAAAGTCAAATGCAGCCTTGCACAAAAGTGAATCAAATGGATATTTTTACTACGTTTTATCTAAATGCATAGCTACCTTTCCTTGCATGTATTTATGAACTTCATATGCCCAAGATATTTTGCTGTCTAATCCAGCGTGCATCCAATAAAAGAAAAGATAAGAATTATTATCCATCGTGGACACTACGATATGACAAATGTCTGAAAGTGATATTCCACTGGCAAGACCTATCTTTCGTGACCTATGACCTTTACAACAGATAACCAATCCGATGGTGGATGGTGCTGAAAGTTCATTACCATGTCACATACCTCATGTCTATGCTGGCAAGAAACAAGCTTTAAATGGCAACTATCAGTTTTGAAGGCAAACATTATTCTCAGAAGCAGTGCAATGGCAAAACATGTCACTATTGTTGCATTCATGAATACCTGGATTTACACATAATCAGTCTCAGCAGACACAGTGTAGTTTGTATGCAATGGCAGTAACACATATTATGACACCTAACCAGTTGAGGACGAGTCCCGAGTATACTCGGACAGGTGTCTATGGAAAATGCGTGTTGCAGCAAAATCAGTCTGTCCTCAATGGATTAAAGCCTACTAGTTTTCATAAAGCCAGACTTTGTCTATTTGTAACACATCATGACATGCTCGTGTTGTTGAAACAGTGTTAAAAAAAAAAAAAATGAACATAAATGTGTACCGAACCAAAAGATACACAGAGTATGTAACACAACAAATGAAACAGTAAATACAATCAAAAGTTAAAACTGCATGTGGTTTAACACAATAAATGACAACATTTACCCTTGGTTGAGACAGTAAATCAAATATCAGACTCCGATTAATAACAATCACCCGACTTCCTACAATGCATCCTCAATGCAACCATATCATTCCAAAAATAGAAATTAAAGAAATGTGAAGAGTAGGGATAATATTTGTGCACACCCACCACAGTATCCAGAAAATTAATCATTCTGTCAAAGATCAAATAAAACTATGTATGGCAATGCATTTCTACAAAATTGCACAATGCAGCTTTAAACACTTACCATGACTAGTTAATGATCGCCAATATTTGCCACATTTAATTTTCAAGAAATGATTATACTTCCCTACACAAACTTTTTTTAAAAACTTCCAAGTGGTGAATAGTGTGTACACTGCTCATAACGTGTACATGTAGGTGTAAAATAAGCACACACATGGTACACACAAAATAAGTTAATACAAAATATTTACATGTGTATACTAATACATGTTAGCTGCTTAGACAAATAACAGAGATAATACATACACATTTAACTAATAAAAAAAAAAACTCTTTCTCAGAGCTATGTGGTCTTGTTTCAGATCAATAGTGTAACTTTGAAAATGACTACTTACTGAACTGTACAAAGTTGCATTGCCTTCTGTTTTGATGGTATGAAAGAACACCAAAAGTGCTACCTCCAACAGCATATGAAGGGTCCGTGGCCATTCCTTCTCCTAATGTTACATTCCCACTATCACAATTCACACCACAATCAAAATCGTGGATATAATCATGGAGTATTCATGAAGATCCTATCACATCTTTATTTCAATATCAGATCTTGATGTCAGTCATGTGAATCATGTTGATCAAAGGAAAGTTTTGGATGTTACAAACATTTGCACGATCAACATCATTAATTGTAAATAGTGATCTTTGCATCAGATTGTATTGGACTGTAACAAGGTGCGATAGATCACATTTAATCCTGATTTAAACCATGGTGATTAGGATCAACCTTTAGACAAGATAGGCACCAAATGGAACATAAACTTTAAATTTCTGTTTTGGATGTGCCATTTTCCCATTAACACTGTGATAGGGTCTTACAAAATCAGCACTTGGAAATAAAGTAATTCAAACAAAGAGCATCAAATGAGTGCCCATAATGTATAGTAAGTGATATGTAGTTTTACATTGCAACAGAATTAAGAGGTTACCCTTCCTTGAAAAGAAAACTCACTCACATACATTTCTGTTAAGATTTTCTGTTATCTTTTTTGTCATGTTTCACAAATTTCAAATTAAGATATCTAATATATAAAAAAAAAATATTACATTTTCTACTTCTGCTAAATCACTGCTTTTACCTTTTTTATGAGTCTGTCAAAATTGGGAGATCATTTGATTTTAAATTAAGATCTTTTAATGAAGCATAAGTTTAGTGATGACTTACCATTTCCAAAACAAATAGAAATGTATCTCATATCATTGCAATTATTATAATTGAATATAATTAATTCATCCATCCATGGAGGGAAAAGGGGAAAGCGTCTCAAAATAGTAGTGTACTATCTTCAATGTATAACTCATATTTGATATCAATTTACATCTCCTCTCTTCAGTAATACAAAATCTTAGTTTTTCAATAGTTGTGGTTGCTTACATTTAGATAAGACAGTACTTCATGTGATACAACAGTGTTAACATTAATTCATACATTTAACTATGTTTTAATTCAATTTCAGTAAATTTCCCATTCGAAGGACACTACTGAAAAAAATTCTGACTTCACCACCATCTATTTCCCTTTACTTTTAGCCTGTATTCTGTATGAATATCCAATACCTGTATGTATGTACGTATGTATACAAAACTGTCAATGTATCTGAGATACATCGACGACATATTCATGATTTGGCCACACAGCTAGAATGACCTAGCAGCCTTTCATGAGGCATTCAATAAACACAACCCAAACATCCAGTTCACAATGGAGAGCTCCAGAGAGAAAATCCACTTCCTGGATGTCAACGTATCTAGGAATGAGAATATGCTTTCTACTAGTGTGTACATCAAACCCACGGATTCTTTCACCTAGCAGGAATACAATTCGCTGCATCCTTTGCACACAAAGCAATCAATTGTTGTGTACAGCCAACTACTCAGATAAAAACGCATCACTTCTGACCCCAAAGTATTTGAAGCAGATGCTATAAATCTGGGAGAACATTTCATCAGGAGGAGCTATCCAGTTCACCTTTATAAACAATGCCCTCAAGAGGGTCAGCAAAAAACACAGAGATGACCTCTAAAGCACTAAACCCAAAGATGGGGAGAACAAATGTATCTCTCTTGTTACCACATTCCACCCATAGGTCAAAAAGTTTGCTTCCACTACCAAGAAAGAATGGGTGAACATTCAACTTGACCCTAAACTTTCTGCATGATTGGGTGAACCCCCTCTACATTCTCAAAGACAACTGCCCAACAAAAGTACTACAAAGAAAGATCCAACAAGAAAAAAATTCAGCATCCGTGCCATCACAACTATGAAGATCAGCACCAGACAATTTTCTTGCATCTGCATCTCCTGTCTGCAGATGGAATCTATTGACAAATGTCAGAATGCAAGTTACACTGGTCCATCTGTGCAGCTTGCCTTGAGGAAACAGATCTAAATCTGTGTGTATGATAATGTATGGTATATTGCTATAAGAACCTCCCTTATATCTTATGTAGATCATATTAAATTACTTAAACATTATAAAGGAAATATTGTACTACTTTAAAAAAAAAAAAATTAACAGTCACACACAAACACGCACAGTCACACACAAACACGCACATACAGTGGTGTCCTCTTATGTGACATGTATGACGTTCAATGTGTACACTGATTCTATATAATATAAGGTGGTGTTGTTATTATCAATATTGTTATTATTATTATTATCATCATCATCATCATCATCATCATCATCATCATCATCATCATTATTATTATTATTATTATTATTATTATTATTATTATTATTATTATTATGATTATTATTATTGTATTATTACCATCATTAATTTTATTTTTAATATTATTATGTACTGTTAGAAATTGAATTATATTTTGTTAGCATTTCTAATTTAAACAGGTCATACCATCCCAACTGAAGACTCCAGGCAGCAGAGGTCGACAAGCAAGACATTAAAATAACTCTCTCGGCTCCAGCCACACAACTCATGAACGAGAAACCTCCTGACACCTCAAATGAGATAGTCAACAAGTGCATTCTTTCCATGAAGAATATATACCATAAGCACAGGCTTCACACTATAGCATCACTGCCTGGCTGCTGAAATACTACCTCTGAAATTCCTCTGAACATCATTAAATTCCTTAATGATGACCCACATGCAGCTGCACAACCAGATGTTTTGAAGCTACCGAATCTTCATCTCCTCAGATTTCCCCCCACAGAGCATGGGTCCTGGGTGGCAGTCATCCATGACAACAAGTGGTATCCTGGAGTAGTCGAGGGCATCACTGGGTAAAATCTACAGATATCGTTCTGCAACCCACAGGATCATCCAATTTCTTTGTTTGTCCACCAAAGAGAATGAAAGATGTCATCCCTCAACGGGAAGTACATTATTGCTTTGACAAGTCTCCACTTCCCATATCCCAGGAACATTTTGGAATTGACCGGCTTATCATCGATATAATCCAAACATCAAAGAACAGCATTTCAAACATAACTATAGATGCTTGAAGCTGCTTATGGACAGAAAATATAGAGCTATTACAGGGCTTTTCCCATTTTAAAGGGATTGTACAGTTTTGGTTGAGACCTAATTTCAGGTTTCTAACATTTTTTGCTGAGATAATGAGAAACCTCTTATGAAATATGAAAGAGCATGTAATTCTATGAGGAATTCAACATTTATTTGATGAAAATTGGTTTTGAAATGGCTGAGATATCCAAAAAAAGAGCTATTCTGATAAAGTGTGGGACCCACACTTTATTATGATCGCTTTGTTTTCCTTTGTTTTTGGATGTTTCAGTCACTCCAAACCCGATTTTCATCAAATAAACTTTGAATTCCTCTTAAAATGGTATGTTCTGTACTATATCTTAAGTGTTTTCTTGGTATCTTGCAAAAAGTTAAAAGCCCAATTCTCATCTCCACCAATACTGTACCATCCCTTTAATCTACAGGGAAAGAAAGTAACACACTATGTATGATAAACTCATCACAACAGTGTTCAAATGAAGATACAGTGTTATGTCACATTATTCTATGACAGTGGAGTGGAAGATCTTAAATTCAAGTATTAAATTCAAGTTCATTCTGTCCTATAGACATTCAAATCTTGGTGTTATTATATTGAACATTCTTTAGCTTGTGTTCCTACTGTTACAAATACTGTTGTAGTATAATTAGCATTTTAGTAGAAGTAAAATTACGAGGCACCTTCACTCATTACTGATGATGGAGTCCAGTACCAATTGTTACCAGCAAGTCAAGTTCGAAACATGGAGTCAAAGTGATCATCACCACACATTAAAATGACTGAAATCTGGTGATACCTATTATCATTATGTTACCTCCTATACATGTTTTGTATGCACTGTCACTGACTCATTTCTACCATTTTAGGGGTAAACCTTATGAAAAGAAAGTGATTTTGTAAAAAATGTCACAGTTTTAGTTTTCCTTCTGCAAATACTTGAATTTCTTTATTTGAAAAAAACAACAACAAGTAGACTATAATTCTAAGTCCATATTACGAACACTAAATAATTATAAGGATGGAAAGAGAAGTTTAATACTTTTATGCTTATATATCAAGAACTGAGAAAATGGCAAAGAGGTTCTATATGTAATAGAGAGCGTGCTCGCATATAGAAGCGGGGCCAATTGAATGACCTGCTGCCATTCAATAGCAAAAAGGTCGAGAAGTCGAGCCTTCGCGAAGGTACCACACGTAATACCTATCACTCTCACTTCTGCTGACATGATTAACTTTGTTTAGGAGCCAAAAATGCCTCAAAGATGTGCAGCATTTGGGTGTTCTAACACCAGAGGGAACAAGATTTCTTTGCACAAGTAATTTATACATTCACATTTGATTGTCTATACATATTATGTGAACTTATAATGGAAAGGAATTTAAGAGAGGACAGCAGAAAGTGTATTACAATGATACTGATATAACATGCCAAAGTGTGGTCTGTATACATGCAAAGCTTTATATTACTATAGTATCACGAGTGAGTGTACTGCCTTTTTCACAATTACTATGATGAGGCACTCAATGAATAACCATTGAATGTTTGTGCTTACTGTCAGTGAATGAATACCTACCGGTACTGGCTAATAAACCCGTGCCACAAACAGCAGAATCGCACACAATTAGCTGTCCATTTATGTGTACCATGCACTAATTATATGCAATCAACTTTAAAGCCTCCAAGGTGATAGTGTACTGCATCTAATAGTGTTTTTGCAGTCCTTTCTGCTGTCTGTGCCTTGAGTTATGCATGGTCTGGACTCAAGACATGCATTGTGTGTGTGTGTGTGTGTGTGTGTGTGTGTGTGTGTGTGTGTGTGTGTGTGTGCGTGTTGAAATTGAAAAACAAAAAAAGTGTTTGTGTGTGTGTGTGTGTTGTGTGTGTGTGTTGGAATTTGAAAAAAAATGTGGTTTGGTGTGTGCGTGTGTGTGCGTATGTGTGTGTTTGTTGTGAATGTGTGTGTTTGTTCTGGGTGTGTGGGTGTGTGTGGGAGTATGTGTTGTATGTGTGTGGGAGTATGTGTTGTATGTGTGTGGGAGTGTATGTTGTATGTGTGTCTGATGTTTCTAAGCGACATATATTATGTGACATCAGTACTCCATACCAAAGAGTATACATTGTACCTTTCTGCAATCTTTATGAATGCATGTTTTCATGTATGAATGCATGTTTGGCAATTTTGGCTTCATGTTAAGGCACATATTTGACACATTAGAGCAAGTCCTTTTTTCATCAAAACACGTATACTGTGTTGAGAATGTATCTCTCTTATAAAATCTGGAGGCATATGGACAAATATTGATTTTCCTTAAAATTAGAATGATTTTTCCAACCCAACCACATCTTCGAAGCTGTACTTTACGTGTATTATTATAAGCACTTGCGGGTTCAGGCTTCTGGTAGTCGACCTCTTTCGTGCGCGCGCGCCACTGTTCAATTGGCCCCGTTTTCATTTGTACGCACTGAATGGTGAGCGCTTACTCTATTACATACAGAACCTCTTTGGAAAATGGATCATCCATAAAATCTGCTGCCCTCTTCATTTTACCTCTTTGTAATTTTTTTTTTCCTTTAGTGAAATGGGAGCTCTAAAACATTTTTCCTCTTAAAATACCAACCATAACTATCTAATAAATGTCTAACAACATTTCATCACTCAAAAACAATTCTAAATTTTAGCCATTTTGTCCCTCAGTTACACCACTGATATGAAGCAAGACCATACATTTTTGTGTTTTTCACATTATCACATTAGGCTGTGCAAATTGTGCAAATTTTGCTGAACAAGATGTACTTAATTTTGACACATTTAAAGTTTGTGAGACTGATATGAGCAAGGGTAATTTGAAATACAATTCTCAAGCAAGGGCCCAAGTCCCTCAGTTTTCCATTTGCATAAACATATCTAATCATATAGGGTAAGTTGCCAATATTTTAAAAAAGTTATTACATGGAAAAGTTAACAAAGAAAACATTTCCTATATTACTGGACAAAACTCAGCAACACCAATATCCAGTACTGAACAGAAATCAGACACATTGTGAACAGAAGATTAAATAGAAGTAAATTGAACACCACAGATGCTATTGAAGAGTGAACCCAACAACACAATAAATACAAAAAGCTGTCACAGAAATAGCATCATCATCTCGACAGCATTTTTGGAAATGTTTGTGAAGATTTTGCTTGTTGCTTTCCCAGTGAAAACCCACTCACCCAGTCACACTGTCTAGTCGGAAGTCACACGAGGGCGCCGATCAAAATAGTCCAACACCCGAGAGAAGCCACATTGTGAGCTCATTGCCACAGGACGTCCCAAGCCAAGGTGTTTCTCATTGCACCAAACGTCAGGTTCCTTTCAAGTCCATATGGGGGGGGGGGGGGGTGGGGTCTACCCTACCGTTGTTCCCGCAAGCTGCTCAGTCACCCCTTGCACTGTTCCATCTTCAGAGGAGTTTGGCTTGTCACTCTCATTTGTTTCTTGCTTCTTTTCATCAGTACCTAACAATGCATAAAGGACAACCCGATGAACTTACAATGGTAGCATGGAATGCTTGATTTTCAGAGAAATTGCTAATGATAAAAACAAGTTTAGAAATTTATAGAATACATCAAGCATAAACATCCTGTGTGATGCGAAAACATGTATGCGGAGGATGCAGGCACTGTGCGATGCTTGTGAAGCCATATACAATCTATGATTCGAGAGCTCACAAACAGGATATTGCGGTAAGTATCGGAATACAGTGGTCACCGCTTAATCAGGAAAAGTCAGGAGACAAGTTTTTCTCAAGTTTTTTTCTCCCATGCTACTGCTTAAGCGGTGGCCGGTATGAAGCCTAGTCTGTGGACATTAAACTAAATCATGCAGTTATGCAACCCATGCAGAGACAAAACACCGATAAAAAAGACACAGCAGTCTCATAATTTTGGCAAATGCATCATCGAAACAACCCTTTGTTCATTTCATCAAAAAAAACCAAAAAAAACCAAAAACCCTTTTTAGCAGAAAAAGAGGCAGCACTGCTAACTTGAATGTGTTAACAACATACACATTACAACAATGATTGCGATGAGCACATTTTTCTGATATTCGGGCCTCCGTCTTACGTTGTCTGTCACACACAGACAGTCACACACTACATGCATACTATGTACAAACAAGGAGAGTAAGGGTCGCATGTAAAGAAGGTGACTCTCCGTATCGCACCGAAGGGCTGGTAAGTGCATGAGTAGAACCTGACGACACTCAATATGACCGCCTGCACTACGTCCTTTTGCGTAACTGCAAATGCTTACATTGTAGATTGTGCAATAGGCATAATCTATCTGGAATTGGTTAGAAGATAACCCTTCAGGTAAGGAAATGGTATCCCTGTGATTATTTCTATGGATTTACTTATCATTTTTTTTAGACACTGATGAAAGACAATGGAAAGTTCCAGCCACACTATGTCCTGATAAGGTGGTTTATGGGTCCAATTAAGCGGTGGAAATAACACATGGAAAATTTGCTGCACTTATTTGTTTTGTTGCACTTATGCGGGGTTCCCACTAAAGTGGTTTGTGATTAACGGGCGAGTACTGCACCCCATCTTGAGCTGCACGGATAGCCAAGGACAAGTTGCCACTCCAACTTCACCCACATGGATATGACCCATGCATTGCCATGGCAACCCCTCCTTCCTACTCACCATTCAGTATCTCCTCCCTCTGCTTGCGGACGATCTCCTCCTTCTTCTCCCGCTGCTGCCGTTCCATCTCCATCTCCTCTTTGTGCTCCTGGGCCAGTCGCTTGCACTGCTTCTTGTGGGTGAACCATTCCAGCTTCTGGCACGTCTGGTCACAGTACATCACCTGCCAAGGTCAACCAAGGTCACAAATCATCCAACTGCGAGAGGATACGCAGGATAGTGCTTCTCATGTTAGTGCTATCAATTCTCCCTCTTTTGTGGGTTCATTTTGAAATCAGCATCAAACATGTCTGAGGCTTGTATTAGATTTCTAAAGTCTGTTAGTACTAGTAAGGACATTGACTTGAAGTTGCACTGCATTAAACATTTATTATTTAAGGCTACAATGCTGGAAGATTTTCAGTACTCTATTATGACTGTTTTGAGCATTAATAAAAGAAAAAAGCTTACAAATGCAACAAAATGTAGATTTTCAATTTTTAAAATCCCTTTCAAATGTAATATGTGGATTTAAGTTTGTGTTCTTTTTCAGAGGAGTAAGACACTAATGCAGAGACAAAGAAAAGAATGATCAATACTGCTCTCTCACAGAGAGTGCTGATACTTTCGAAAACAACACCAGGGTCACTGCTAATATTGTGGAGAAAAAAAAAAACCCTAGAAAACACTATGAAATACACAGTCATCCTGTCAAGTCTGTATTTACCTTGGGAACTAAAGGATTATGTAAAGATCTGTGACTTTACACTCACACTATTAATTAGGATCTAATCATAGCATTATTACACTTTCTATGTGGGGCCAAAGTCAGATAGAGAGTTACTGATGAAGATTGTTTGGGGTTTTGTTCAGTTCAGTTTCATTTTGCTTTTTGTTTCTTTGTTTGTTTTTTTCTTGTTTTTTTGTTTTTGATTTGTTTTTGTTTTGTTGTGGTTTGTTTGTTTGTTTTTTTTTGGGGGGGGCAGTTAAGTGGGACAAGTCTGAAGTGATGACATCATCAACTCATCTAATATGCATATTTGATTATGACCCCTACTACAATTCATGATTTTGAACCCTCAAATTCACTATCAGTTTTAGTTTTCTGTCTGAATTATTTTTAATACCATTCTGAAACGTAAATTTGCTAAGTCTCTATGAGCCCCTTTTCATTATGAACCTCACAATTGCAATTTTCATACAATTATTACATTCAATACAGCACCAACTAGATGTCGACCACTTGGCTGTGAGGTCTTTGTTTATCATGGTTACTGTAATCATGGTCACTTGCAATAATTGTACACATCTCTATCAAACAATACCAGATCTCTTAATCCTGCTTTACTTCACTCAGTAGTCTTGTGAAAAACAACACCGGATAATTAGGCAACCTGGATGCAATGTTAACATCTCTGCATGTACACTGGATACTTACAGCTTTGCAGGCTGAACATTTCTTACTGGCCTTGGCCTCTCCACACGTGTTGCAAGGGTTGGGGACCTCCAGGCTGCGTGCCCCATTCACTGCCTGGGTGATAATACCAAGCGCTGTTGGGTCGTCACCCTGAATCCACACACACACAGAAACAAACAAAGATATTTACAGCACTGGTCTCATACTTTCAGGATTATTGCATTCTCTCTCTCTCTCTTTTTTTTTTTTTTTTTTTTGCCAACTATAATGTGTTGGGCAATTCTGAGAATAAGTCACCTCGGGCTTTAATACAAAAAAAAAAAATAATAATAATAATGAAATAAAAAAAAAAAAAAAAAAAAAAACAGCCAGTAGTTACTTTGTTGACATCACAAAAAGCCCACTAAATCTGTTCAATACATCTCAAAAAAAAAAAAGGGGGAAAAGGGAAAAAAGAAAAAAGGGGGGCAGACAAGAAGAAAGAAATCTGACAAACATTCACTCACTTCATAACAGACAGATGTAACATCATGTCAGACCCTCCATTGAATGTTGGTCAGTTTTCATCTTATTCTTCCTCATCAACATACAAGTATAATGCACTTTGTAATGATACTTTGGGTGCGATTTCAAATACAAAAGATCACTAATTTATGTCTAATGTAAGAACAAAATGCACAATTGTATGTCATGAATGAGCATAAAGCTTGAAAGATGACGAACACAAACTTGTTTACAATTTCATTTGAAGGAGGAATGAGACATGACCTTTGAAGAGGAAACCCTATGCATGAAATGGCTGCACACTCATCAATACTAACACAAAAAGTGACTGAAACTTGACGTAAACATTCAGAGAAAGCAGAAAGCACAACACATTTCACTTCCCAAGATTAGGTGGCATCTCAGACTCTGATTTGACATTTGACATAGAAAATGCCATCTACATTATCATGTTCCGTAGAAAAATAAAGAGAGCTTGTAAATGCAAGTCAATACATTGATGTTATTACTGCTTCTGCTATATGTTCAAGTGTAGTGCACTCAGGAGCAATTGAGCAGGAATTTCAACCACTGTACTCACTACTTTGACATCAGCAAGATTTCTGACAATCTGGACAAAGAGCTCGCTCTCGTGGTAGGGAAATTCCCGGATGATCTCACGCAGCATCTTCTCCATGTTCAGCCGCGCACCATCGGACTCCCTTGCTCGCAAGAGGCTGATGAAAGCACAGAAAGGCACACAAAGGGTTAGAAGTCAGATGTAATAACTATGATTGTTCAATCTATTTTTTAAAGTATCAATATTCATTATCAATTCAATTCATTTCTTACTACTATATGTTACATCAAGAATAATAGCACAAATTCTTGAACCTTGTCAGTAAAGAAACAATGGAATAAACATACATAATATCATACACAGTAATTATAATAATAACCGGTCAAAACCGAAATCGGGTTGTGTTAAGAGAAGTATGACGAGACATACATAAAAGCAAGCTCCTTTGGCTGTAAGCCCCAAATGATCAGTGCTTATGAATGAGAAACGGAGAGTGGATAAGAGGTTCAGACCAGATAAATCATTAATGCCAAATAAAGGAAATGAGAAATGCCTACATGATAACAACTGTAATTAAATCAAATTAATGTACAATCAAATTCATCTACTAGACTCAAGGATTCTGAGGAATTTAAATGGCAAAAAAATGTACATCTACACTAAGTTTGAAGAAGATTTGTTGAGAAAGACATTATCAGTGGTTAATTTCTTACAACTTGACAAATTCGTCTGTTCCATTCTCCTTCTCCATATTCCACTTGTGGCACTGTCGGATGACCTCGCCTAGGTAATGCATCTTGACAGCGAGGACGTCGTTGGTGTCCGATGCCTTCATCTGCCTTTCGCAGATGTGCTCAAGGACCTTGCCCACCTTGTATGCCTCATTGAGGAGGTTCTCGTTCCTCTTCAGGTATAGGACGATCTACATAGCAAACACAAAGTTGCATCAAATAGAGAGAGACAGCATAAATAAACATTTAGGAGAATACCTCTTTTTTTCTACTTCAGAACTGGATGAGGGAGACGGATTCTAATGTATAGTCCACGTTTTTAAACTGCTGGTACAAAAGTGCAATTCATGATGAAATCACTTCCCATGCCTTTCACCTGCCTTCATAAAGCATTAGTGCTGGCTGATATTCCCTCAGCAGTTGAAGACTAATAAATCGGATGTACAGTTTTCTTTCTTTTTTCACTACAATCAGTGTAATATATCATCCCTTTATACTAACTATCATTTAAAAGAAATAAGTCACTGGCTACAGTTCATTTTGTCATTACTTGATAAGACTAGAAAAGCACTCAGAGAGCGCAGACCTCCACCAAGCAGCTCATTTCCATCCATATAGACATGGTGATAATCGCCCAATTTTCCAATGATAAAGAAGCCTTGTGTTTACGTACCTCATCAGCTTCCTGCATGCTGCGCGGTGCCTCGAGCAGAGCATGCGTTTTATAGTGCGTGTATGCAAACCTCAAATACGCGCAGCTTGAACTCCCAAGTTCACTGACCCTATCTGCCAAAAGATAAAAAATCCTTCAAAAATTCATAAAAATTCCCAGATCACTACCAAAATTCAATCATCTGTTCCTTGTGACATTATAAACTTTTCCTGCAAGTATCATCGAAATCTGTGCCCAAAGTTTTGAGTTACTACATGAACAGAAAAACAAACTAACCCTGACAAAAACACAACCTCCTTGGTGGAGGTAAAAAAGAGAGAGAAAAAAAAACTGACATTATTAAACAATACAAATGAGAAATGTGTGAATAAGGAGCAAGCTGTTGTAAGCAAGTTGTAAGCAAGATAACCATTGAAAGACAAATGCTGCCAGCAATACCGGCCTTACCTTTACTGGGTTGAGGTTGTGCATGAGCATCAGTTTGTGCAGGCTGGGGGCAAGAGCTGGCGGTAGTTTGGACTCCTTCTCAAAACCTATCATGAGGTGCGAAACAAGATCAGAACACACACATGGTGCAGGAGTATGACGGACTCTTATGTCAGGGCATCAACAGTTCTGCTCATAAATCAAAGATGTAGTTTCTAGCTCTTATTTTTTTTCTATAGTTTTTTATATGTTTTCTTGAATGCATAGATATGTTATACAGTGTTATGCCTTCTACAAGAAATGCCATTATCATGTAATGTTCTCTAATTTCAGGTATCCGTCAGTCTGCACAAATATACAGAGTAAATCATAATGAATAGTTGCAATTGAACCATCATTACATATATCCAGGGAGAAGGGTAGCAATTTATCCTTCAATTATCTGATAACACATTTTAAACACAAGTCTTCATAATTTGAAAGCATGAAGGACAAGAGATATACACCTAATCATCTTGACATTTGACATCCTGTCTGTAAATAAATTCCATATGTGTTGCTACAAGAGTGTTTACCACCATTACAGTGCAGCACTGCTCAGAATCACCAAACAGTCACCCAGTCCAACTAAATCAAATGCAGCCTACCTCTGGGCTTTGTATAGTAGTCAAGTTGCTCGCGATCAAAGAAGTTGTTGATGATGCTAACACATGCATGCTGGCCAACAAAGGCAGCCATCTGGGCAGCTGTGCGACCTACACTGTTTGTTGGTGATGTCTTCGCACCAGATTCAAGCATGAGGCGGGTCACTTCTGTGTTACCTGGTACCAGACAAAAAAAGAAGAAGGGAAAAAAAAAGCACTACCACTGTTTACATCGATTACAACACGAGCTCTTGCCTCTCTCACGAGCATACCAATTTCTACGCTCACATTGCAGTCCTAGAAGTTATACAAAAATCAACAACTTATCATTTTCATATCATATGTAGCAGTAGTGGGTTACAAGGATTATATCCTGTATACTAGTAACTCCATGATCTGGAGACTGGAATGGCTTTCTTTCAACATTTAGATTGCGGTTTGTACTTGGACAGGACATAGATACACAAGAAACTTGCACTATTTTCCCCTTGCTTGTCCCGTCCTCATCTTTTCAAATATATTTCCAAGTAAAAATTATTCAGCCTTACTAAGGACCTCTCTTCCGAGTTTGAGGTGCAATAGATACCTGAATCTTTCACAATTCCACAAGCAAAGATGAAACAAGTTGACACCTACACTGTAACAGGAACCACACATGACACACATTGAACTCTTTCAACAGTACGCTGTATCTTTGCTTGAAGTACAGTAATCAAAATTATTTCAACAAATATTCATGCGGGGAATATGTCAAAGGGTGAGCTCGATGAACAAGGGAGACTTACCAGAGAGGGCAGCAAACATGAGAGTAGTGTAGCCATTTTCATGGTGGTTTGCATTGACATCGGCCCCATGGGCTAACAGGAGTTCACACATGGGAAAGTTGCCCTTGAATGCAGCATTCTGTAGTGGAGTCATTCCATGCTGTAGTGAGCACAACGAAAATAATGGTGGATGTACAAATGTAAGTTCAGTGATATTGGGGGGGGGGGGGGAGTGTGGCAATCCCTCTGATGTACTTTTCTGCTTAGCCAAGTCTCTAGGATCACATACAAGTGTATGTTATTAACCCGTTGAGGACGGACTGATTTTGCAACAACATGCATTTCCCATAGACACCTGCCCGAGTATACTCGGGACTCGTCCTCAACGGGTTAAATGAAAGTCATTTTACTTCATGATAAACAAAAATAAATAAATAAAAATCTAAATGGGGAGATGTTGTTTCTTATAGTAAGAAGCCATAATGTACAGTTTGTAGTAGACAGACCTAAATATCAACCATGTTGCTTTCTGGATCAGAATATTTGGAATTGTAAACTGCAAATATTGCAGCTAAGTAGATCATATCTATTTGGTTGAGACCTAATTTCAGGCTTCTAACATTTTGGCGAGGTAACGAGAAACGTCTAATGAAGTATGAAAGAGCATGTAATTTCAAGAGGAAGTCAACATTTATTTGATGAAAATTGGTTTTGAAATGGCTGAGATATCCAAAACAGAGCAATCCTATTAAAGGTGGGACCAACTGGTATTTTATTAGGATCAGTTTGTTCTACTTTCTACTTTCTACCTGTTGAGGACGGTTTGATTTTTCCCATGGACACTTGCCCGAGTATACTCGGGACTCATCCCCAACAGGTTAAAATGGTATGCTCTGTATTATTTCATAAGTGGTTTCTTGGTATCTCGCAAAAAATCAAAAGCCCAATCCTCATTTCCACCAACACTATACCATCCCCTTAAATGGACAAGGATAATTGGTTGCCTTCTTCTTGGCTGATAGCATAGTAAAAGCAAGTATTGTAACATAAAATACAATAGCTCAAGAAAAGACTGTTTAAACAAATTCATGATTCTCAAGAAAAAACTGTGACATTCTGTTCATCACCTCTAAAATGACAAGTGATCAACTAGTGCTTACTTTGATTATGACACTCTACCATTCATAGTTACGGCTTTATTTTTATCATTCTATTCACACACAAAGTTCATCAGAGGCAGGCAGTATTGATTATTAATGCTCTATAAAATGGCATCAGTAAACAAAATATATCAATGTGATGGACCAGCACATGAAGTTTTCCATGACTTACATCATCCACACAGTTGACAGACACATTTGAACTTCCAATCAACTGCCTCACCATTTCAGTGTCACCTAGTGTACAAAGAAACAAGCATTGCAACTTTGATTATGGAGCATGCACAAGACATGAAAATTGTTTCACAGCTCTCATCACATTTGCAAAATATTCCCAGAACAGCATGGCAGCAGAAGTGTATACAGCATGAGACAGTAACTAAATGATGAACAAGCCTCTCCAGGGCTGCCAACCTTGAGTGAGAGTTTGGCGTGAGACACTGCGAGGGATTGAGCGGAGCGACCTCCTGGCTAGTGCCTGGGCGGCCTGCTGTGCGGCCGTACGTACGTACATACTACGTACACAGTCAGTGTATGTAAAGCGATGTAAAGCACACGTCATAGCCATACATGTACTGTAATTTGCCAAAAGTACAAGCTACGCTCACGTGGTGTAGGTAGAAACCAATCGTGATCCAATAGCTCATCTTTGCGCGCGAACCGAAAACGATTATTATTGGTTAAGCTTTACAACCGCGCAGGAAAATCTCGAAATTTTGGGCTTGGGCATATCGATATTCGGAATATCAGAGAATTTAGAGATATATTTATTTTTGTAGTCATGTACATTCTATTTCGGGGGGAGGGGGTTAGCGTGAGATTTCGTTTATCAGAGTGAGACAGTCAAAATTGGTCGAATTGCATGAGTCTCACGCTCAATGCGTGAGAGTTGGCAGCCCTGACTCTCCCCTGGCCCAACATAACCTTTCAGCACAAATTATGCAAGTAGTACACTCTCAGACAGTAGAGCCCCTCATCCACCCCAGCCAGAGTCAACCCTCATCAACTGATCAAGTAATGGCTGCAGAAAATCTATTATAGTTTTCTAAGTTTTGAACAGATTGCCCATTTTTCTAAAAATTTAACTGTATTTAGTAATGTTATAACCCCGGGGTGCTATACATGTTGCTGTTGCTGGTGGGGTTAGTATCATTATTATCATTGCATTCAATCAAACCACACATAGATTTTAGGGTGAAGTTGTCCTTAGGATTTACATTTACACAGCTCAGTCAACGGTCATTGTCTCTGGCAATAGATCTATACCAGTTACACAGATTCTAAAGTTTGTAAGTTCTAAAGACAAAACTTGTCTTCAAAACAAGCCTCCACAACTGCTCTTTCCACAAATACGAACATGTGTCATTAGCCCCACGCACAAGATGCCATGCAAAAAAAAAAAAAAAAAAAAAAAAAAAAAACGCCTGGGCCGTGTACACTAACACATTATACTGTATACGCTGTTTTTGCGTACAGATATTTTCGCGAATGATCATGATCATTATTGACCTCTATAGACACTTTCGCAAGATGTTGTTTTCGCGAATCGACGCTTTAAACGACGTTAGTGCTCTGTTAACACAGCGCATGGTGGCATTTTCGCATGTTGCTAAATTCGCGATCCAACTGCAAACTGTGATTCGCGCAATTCGCGAAAATTAAACCCTCGGGAAAGTAACAGCTCATAATACCATGTAATACAGTAGATTTAGTTAATGTATCATGTGATTAGCTGTGAAGAATGGAAATGGGATCGGGAAGGCTCGTTCAAAATGCAGCGCACAGTCCGCAATTGGAATCTGTAACGAAGAGGAACTGAACAGTACAATGAAAATGTACCTATTGATTGGCTAAATTTGAAGTATTTAAACCATTTAGATACATGAATTTGCATAATATTTAGCCCTTTAACAGTATAATAGACTAAAATTAATATTACTAAGGCACGTTAGGGTCCACTCTCAATCTCTCAATCACTTTCTATCGCATCCACGACTGCATCGCGGAGCGGACTTTTTGTTGTTAGAGTGGATAGTCCTGGAAGTCGTTTACACAGGCAGGCAGCAGTTGTGAGCAACAGTCAGAGTACACATTCGACTTGTGTATTGACCATGTTGACTGTATTTTGTTCATTATCAAATTTTAATTATTCACTACGGAAATGTTTCTTACCAGCCTGAATTCTTTCGAAAAGTTCCTTCTTGGCTTCCATCTTGTTAGATGAATCGGACTGATTTCTCGTTTTTCGAACGTTGAGGTGATGTGATCGTGGAGGCCCGATGCGATGGAGCTACACAGTGCATTTACTAAACGTGCGTTGTTGAGGTTGCTCAACCTTTTCGAGCTTCTTCTGGATTCACACGCACGGTACGGCTTGTCGTACAGACAACAAGCTAGGAAGTAGAGCGAAGGATCGGGCGAGCTGCGCGCGTGCGGTGCATGCTGCATGAGATGGATGGAAGCTTGGATGGAAGATACATAGGAATTGAAGCATGGACCTAGGGTCGATCCATGCAGGGAGGTGAGAGGTCTCACCTCCCTGATCCTAGTCTGGGCTCCGTCCCCTTTTCCTTGGTGCGATAAACCAAGAGAGGGCGCAAATTTTCTGATTGCGATAATCGAGAGACTGCGCGCTCTCGGGTATCGCAGTTCTCGGCGTATCGCAATCCTCGGTTGTCACGCCCTCATACGGCTTGTCGCGTACAATCACGGCTACGAGTAAAAAGAGTCCAGAAGCTAGACTACCCTGATCCATGCTTGAAGCGAAGTACGCTCTTTGGTGCGTAGGGCTTCACTGCGCGTAGTTCTGATAGTAGGGGAGATAATTGTGAAAAAGATGCTCACATCCGGCGGAAAGTATGAAATTTTGCATATTATATGGGTATTTTGAGGCGCTGATTTCAAAAATTGCCGGATCGGGGGTGTTTCATCAACGCTTGTCAGCGCTGACAACTGTCGGTGCTGACCAATTTCAGCAAAATCCTCAGTGGTTTTGATTGGCTGAGATGCTCTGGTCACTGACTGTTACTATGGTGATTCAAGTTGTCAGCGCTGACAAGCGTTGATGAAACACCCCCTGGGGGCGTTTCATGAAGGAACTTGTCGGATAAAATATAATAATTATATATATATTATATTATACTATATTATAATTATATCCGACAAGTTTTGAGAAATTCTTTAGTCTGATTGGCTGATTTCTCTGAACTTGTCGGATATAATTGACTTGCCGGACATTTTATCCGACAAGTTCCTTCATGAAACGCCCCCCTTACCACGCGATTGGCCGCCATTTTGAATTTCAATATGGCCGCCGTCAAAAAGATGGTAAGCACTATTTGGGCACCCGTCCCGCTTCATCATGAATATTCATCATCTACATGTATCCGTAATACCGTGGAAATACATGATTTTTACATTTCCCGGCAGCGTTTTTACATTTTCCGGCAAATCTGAACATTTTTCCATCTCCCGGCGAGACGTTTTAACATTCCCCGTTGATGCAATTTTCGAGATTTTTATATTTCCCGGCGATACGTTTTTACATTCTATGGCACGTATCCAGCATTCTGCCATTTACTAGTGCAGTATCTTACTGCCTGATGAATATTCATGATGAAGCGGGACGGGTGCCCAAATAGTGCTTTGGTCAAAGATCCCTATCTTCAGTTCTGGATGGCATAAGCCATTGGAATATGATACATAAAAGCATGGTGATATGATGACTTCAATAACAGACTTATTTGATATGTCAGACAAGCGCACGGCAGCTAATTTGGATTTTTATACATAATTGCCATGTTGAAGTGTTGAAAATCTCATCGCGGGTTTGTAAATTAGGCTACCTAATTGAGCGCGCGTTTGTAACTCATTGATAGTTAGCGGGCATTAGTTAAATAGCGGGCATTGCGTTTGTCAGACACATCACATCAATCCGTTTTTTAACTGATATGTTAAAATACTTACTTGCACCTAATTTCAGCGTCACTCACCACTGAGAACTCGAGATAGGGATTTTGAACATTCGTCGAGGCGGCCATATTGGAATTCAAAATGGCGACCATTTGATGTTTGTCAAATACTTCAAATTAATCTGTCATCAAATTCAATATGTCAAAACGCTCTTATGTACCAAATTTTGGTGCTACAGGTCATTCAGAAGCGAAGATAGGGATCTTTAAATTTGTTTCGTGATGGCAGCCATACTGGAATTCAAAATGGCTGCCAATCCCGTGGTCAGATCTCTTGGATCCGGCAATTTTTGAAATCAGCGCCCAAAAATACCCCTACATGTAAAATTTCATACTATCCGCCGGATGTGAGCATCTCGACCAATTTTGGCTACATTCTGCCCTACTATATCCGTTAGGTGCTGCTCAAAGAGGTTCTATCTTGGTGCTGCTTCTGCTTCGCTTCTCCACGTTTGCCGTCTCCGATCGCGAGCGACGACAGCAGGAATTTTCTAGAATGTTGTACCTGGCAGGGACCGCGGAACGTTTTTCAGTGAGGGGGGGGGGGGGGGGGGAGGCTGCCGGACTGGGGGTGTCATGGTCAAGCCCCCCCCCCCCCCCACCCCACTTTAGACGCACCGGCGTAGCCAGGATGATGATCGGGTGGGGGTTACTATGCGAGGGCCTAAGGAGCGACGGGGGGGGGGGGGGGGGGGGGGGGAACAAACTGGGAGGGCTTGTGCCGAAAGGGTGGGTTGGGTGGTGGCGCGTCGCTTTAATGGGAACACCACCCTTCGTCCAAAGCCCCCCCCCCCCGGTTTTGCCGAAAGGGTGCGTTGGGAGCGTTGGGTCGCGTCGCGTTGACTGGAACCCCACCCTTCGTCCAAAGCCCCCCCCCCCCCCCCGGTTTTTCCGAATGGGTGCGTTGGTATTTTTTCTCATGTAATATTAAAAGACGAGTTTTGAATTTATATTTAACCTTCAAACAACCATTTCAAAGAGGCTATCGTCCGGATCGGTTTACACTCTATTACCACTTGGTCTACAGCCATTTGGTCTAATAGACTGTTTAATATCAGTTGGTCTAATAACCAGTTGGTCTGGTCATCATTTCGTCCAATTACTGTTTGGTCTAATTGTTATTTGGTTTAATTACTATTTGGTCTACATTCAATTCGTCTAATAATAGCCATTTGGTCTATTTTTGGTCTAACACCATTATTCATATCATCAAATACCGATTTGGTCTATTATGAGTTGGTCTAATTCCATTTCGTCTAATCATCAAATGGTCTAAAATAAAACCAAATTTGTCCAATACAAATTTGGTGTACACATCATTAATTTTGGTCCATTGCCCAGTTGGTCTAGCCTTAGTCTGTCTATCATCATTTAGTCTACATCCATTTAGTCTAATAACCATTGATCTTATTGTCATTTGGTCTAATAGCCAGCCTCCTGGTCTAATCAGGTACCATTTGGTCCAATCATCGTTTCGTCTATATGATCAACTGGGTTATTATTATTATTATTATTTATTATTAATTTTTTTTTTTTTTGGGGGGGGCCTTTTTCTACGACTACGGACTACCCTCTGACCCTTCATTGAGGGAGGAAAAAAATATGTTCATACACATGAAATAAGATTAGGGTAAAGTTTAGGGTCCCTCGCCCCTCCCCCATGGTGCCAGGCCAGCACCCCCAGAAGCTGGACTATAGATAAGCCACTGATTATCCACATGATCCATGCCCTGTAATGTAAAATAGAAACGGATATTAGACCAAATGGATATTGGACCAATTGGACGAACTAAATATTAGATCCGGACGATAGCCTCTTTGAAATGGTTGTTTGAAGGTTAAATATAAATTCAAAACTCGTCTTTTAATATTACATGAGAAAAAATACCAACGCACCCATTCGGAAAAACCGGGGGGGGGGGTGGGCTTTGGACGAAGGGTGGGGTTCCAGTCAACGTGACGCGACCCAACGCTCCCAACCACCCTTTCGGCAAAACCGAGGGGGGGGGGGGGCTTTGGGCGAAGGGTGATGTTCCCATTAACGCGACGCGCCACCACCCAACCCACCCTTTCGGCACATGCCAACTGGGAGAAGACATGGGAGAGTGCTATCCCCACCCTTCCCGTACGAGGGAGTAAATTGAGATATCTCGTTTATATACGCATATTTGATGGAATATTCGGGAAATTACCCCCCCCCCCCAAAAAAAAAAAAAAAAAAAAAAATGATCGGGGGAACTGAGAGAGGAAAGAGTTGATAAAAAGGGGATATTTTCCTTGTACATGAGGGAACTATTGATTTTTCGGAATGTAAGTGGTGCTTAGACGGGAACTTTATGTAAGGGCGGAATCTTAGGAAATTCAGATTTAAGTGGGCGTTGTGATTTTTCCCCCGATTTCCCCCTTTTTTTCTTCCTTTTTTTTTCACGAACCAAAAGTGTGTGTGTGTGTGTGTATGGGGGGGGGGGGGGGCTACAGCCCCCCCCCCCCGTTCCGCGGCCCCTGCCTGGCGTGCCTGCGTATCGCGCATTCTTGTTCAGATACAAGTTTACACACATTGGAGCTGAGATATTATGTCCTTTATGACCCCTATGACCTTTGACCTCGTGACCCCCAAATTTGATATTTTTTTTCTTATTCTGTACGTTTGGTGAAAATCCGGTCATCCCACAACACTCTTAAAACATCCGGGTCAGAACTGACCCGGAAGGGGTCCGTTGGGGTCACACACTGTTCCGGGTCAGAAATGACAAGGAATGGGGTCAGATATGACCCCATTCAGAGTCATGAATTGGGTCAGGGTGACCCTATTCCGGGTCTTCATGACCAAATTCCAAGTCATTTTGATCCGTGACCCCAACGGACCCGGTTCTAGGTCAGTTCTGACCCGGATTTTTTTTTTTTTTTTTTTTTTTTTTTTTTAGAATGAAGTTATTGGAAGATTATAGGCCTAAGCTTATTTGTCCTTTATGACCCCTATGACCTTTGAACTTCCTTCATTCATTCCTTTTTATATTCATTTCCAAACAATAGAGATAGGTCTACCTATGTGGATACACTTCAAAACGTCAAAATTGATGGTATAGGCCCTATTCTTGTATAGCATAGTTTCACGATCAGTATAGGAATACATCTTGTTTCATTATATAGGCCTATATGGAAGTGAAATAATTGAGGGGCTGCGCTAAAAAGCGAACAATAACCTACGTTTTAAATACAAAACTTGACAAAACTTTGACCTCATGACCCCCATTTAATCGTTTCTTTTTTTTCTCTCATTATCAACCAAAGTTACCCTGTAAATTTTGTGAAAATTCGTTTGTCCGTTCTCGAGTTATCTTGTAGGCCTACACAAAATTAATATGGATACGAGATAAATATACTGAACCGAAAACGCACTCTCCGCCGGATGTATGATTATGTCCATATACTAGTATAGGTTTCACCTCCTGGCGGAGATTTCAGGCAGCCGCGAAGGTGAGTTATAGGTCTACTTAAATTATGATGTGATACAGGTGCAGAGTAAACGATAGCTAATACTTTCAACATCCCACGTGCTCTTGCAAAATGTATAGGCCTTTTGGACCCGGGAAATGTGCACTTAGTTGACGCCGAGAAAATCTAATGTGCAAACGTCTTGCCGGGAAATGTGCAAATCTCGATATTGCATCAACGGGAAATGTGCAAACGTGACGCCAGGAAATGTGCAAACGGTCAATTTTATATGTGCAAACCATTCCCTTCAACGATATTGTGTATAAGGCCTATCAATAAACTCTCTATCCAAATTAAAACCTGTCTTCGCGACCACCTGTAGCGGCCACCCGCCGTATAGGCCTATTATGATGACCTCTAAAAACAATTCCCTCCGAGAGAAAAGGCTATGCAAAGAACCTGAGGCTATAGTGGCCACCTGTCTGTAACAGCCATTTTCTTCCCGTCTCCCTGGGGGTGGTCGCTATAAACAGGTTTTACTGAAGTAGGGCTTCAATCAAATCTGTCTCTGCGACCAACTGTCTACAGCGGCCACCTGCCGTATATTATCTACGACCACTAAAAACAATTCCCTCCGAGAAAGAACCGGTATCATGGTATGATAGCGGCCTCCTGTTTGTAACGGCCAATTTTTACGTCTTATTGGTTAAAGAGAAGAAGAATTTTTATACAAACCATAGTTCGGGACTTCAGGTGCCCTGTGGGGTGTTTCATCAACGTTTGTCGGCGCTGACAACTTGAATCACCATAGTAACAGTCAGTGACCAGAGCATCTCAGCCAATCAAAACTAAGGATTTTGCTGAAATTGGTCAGCGCCGACAAGCGTTGATGAAACACCCCCAGAAGTCCCCCCTCCCCCCAAAAAAGAAAGAAAAACAACTGCACGGGAAGGGGGGGGGGGGAGAACAAATTGAGATCTTCATAGGCCTAATGGCGTGCTTCCTGCCAAGTTTAGTGAAAATCTGTCAAGGACTTTATCAAGAAAATATAAATGGTGAAGGTTCATGCGCAGTTTTAAAGTTTCACCATCTTTTAGGCACCTTATATACAAAATCGGTGCTTACCATCAACTTCTCTTCCACTGTACAGGTGATGTAGGAACCCTCAACTACTAAAAAGTGATCTCGTACCTTGATATTATGATCTATATCAATATGGTACGTAAATGCTTGTGTGTGTGTGTTTATACATTCAAGATGATTTTTTTTAAATGTGAAATAGAAATCAAATAAAGATTACTGAAAAACAAAAAGAAATGTGTGTGTGTGTGTGTGGAGGGGGGGGGGGGCTAGCTGGGCTGAGGAGGCTGCAGCCCACATTAATGTAAAAAAAAAAAAATCACAACAGAGCCCATGACTTTCCGAGAGTTCCTCATGGCAAAGCCGGGGGGGGGGGGGGGGGGTGGGGATGGGGGCGTGTGACTATAAGTGCTTTTTGTAGGCCTCAATATGCTATTTATTTTTAATTCCTATTCAATGGCTGGTCCAGGCTGGGGCGCACTGTGCGCCCCCTCCCCCCCCCCCTTTAATTTTGTAAAGGCGCCTCCCCTTCACGGAATTCCTGGATCCGCCACTGTTCAAGTTCAAGCTCAAGTTCATTATTTGTCTCTCTTCAAGTTATATCAACGACTGTAAACTCTTGCAAAAGAAATCGACACAAATATCCTTCAGAGTATGGCAGTTTGGATTTATACTGGAATATGAACTTGAGAGGTGCTGCTCACATTCATGCCTTTCTCTTTGACCTTCACATGCTAGTACTAGTATATCACTGGTCGGCTGTTTGCTCGTTGGTTTTTCTTCCATAACTTCGGCTTACAGTACATGTCAGGGGCGGATCTAGCTTTTTATAAAGGAGGGGGTTGGGGGCGGTATGCGAGGGAGCGGAGCGAGCGAGGGGGGGGGGGGGGGAGGGGAGGGTGTGGGAGGGGGGGGAGGGGAGGGTGTGGGAGGGGGGTGTCCCCCCTCCCACAGTAGGGAGAATTTTTGAAATCTGTGTGTGAAAATGGCGTTTTCTTGCACCTAAAACACCACTATTTTTGGTATAGAGGTCATTGCCATAAATAAAAAAAAATAAAATTACAAGTTTAAAAAAAAAAAAAATACGATTTTTAAAAAAATGGTCCCCGGATTTTTTTTTTTTTTTTTTTTTTTTGGGGGGGGGGGGGGTTGCAACCCCCCAACCCCCCCTCTAGATCCGCTTCTGCATGTAGGTCCTGAGGTGCCTACAGGCAATTCAACTGTAAATACTCAGTGAGCCAGTAGGGCCTATAGATTACTACTATGAGGTGCTTAAATACAGAAACTGATGGGAAAGCCACTTAGTCAAGAAATCATTACATAATGATCTTTCCTCATGGGCTTAATGATATATGACTTAAAGGTATAGCATAGATTATAATCTTCTTTTACACTATGGGAGACAGACAGAATCGGGGTTTTGCAAATCTCGTTGGATCTTGACACGAGATGGCGAACAACATGAACAAGGTGTCTGGGAAAAGACTAGTTGTGTGTTGGGATGTTACATCAACATGGCCGCGCTCTCAAGTCTTACCGGCATCCGAAGGCTGACGAATATATGTTGGGGCTTGCGGACAATTCACGCTGTAAAATTGGAGTTTCCGAATAATCGGGGCCTACATTCGTGTAATTCATGTAGACTGTGTGGCTCTGGAACCCATCACTCTTTGGTAAGGATTTTATTGCCTCATTTAAGGTCTGAAAATTTCGATCATAGTTTCCGAACGTGCACACTGTTCGTGTACAGGATTAGTATTGTACTCTCAGCGTGTTGTACATCACACATGTTCGCCTTCGTCTTAGCCCAATCAGACGAGCACACGGCGTTTTTACAGCGACTGGGAGGGAGCTGGGCGATAGGTAACCGCATGCAGCAGCGGCCCCAGTACGTACCGTAAAGGGCTCACACGGGTAAATAATTCCCCATAGAGACGTGTGTTAAAATTCAAATTTCAAAAAATTCTGTAAAATAGCTGGGAGAAATGAGGTGTTTCATCTTCACTAACCTGGATAAGTGAGATATTACCTTTCATCCATCAAAATTGCAGGGTGGGTTCTTCGGCTCAAATTCTGTCCAAGGCCAAGGGTCCGCAAAGCCAGACTACGAGTTCTTGTCACTCAAAAAATCACCTAGGCCTAACGTTAGTAATTTTCCGTACATGTACCCAATGAAATATAGTCCCCTCAAATTCCATCAGAAAAGCTTTCATCTTCCAACCAAAATGCAGTTTGTAGAGAAAGTCATACTCAATATCTACAGCTATTCAGTTTTTTGCCAAACTACATGATACATCATTGATTTTTAATTAATTTTTTTCTTCATTTATTTTGGTATCTTTGGTACGAATTCACTAACCTGGATAAGTGAGATATTACCTTTCGTCCATCAAATTTGCAGGGTGGGTTCTTCGGCTCAAATTCTGTCCAAGGGTCCGCAAAGCCAGACTACGAGTTCTTGTCACTCAAAAAATCACCTAACGTTTAACTATACACAGCCCAGTCGCGGCTGTACATACGTAGCGCGACAGGGCTGTACCAACGAAGCTCCAAACACGAAGAGGGTCCAACGATCGCATGCGATCGGATTGAATTTTGATACTTAAGATCATTTTTTTGTCACTTCAAACTCATCTGACGAACAAAATGATAATGAGACTTCATATCTATGCTATGAATATTGAAATTTAGATTTAATAACTTACCTAAAATGATGGTTATATGCAGCATGTGTGAACGGTTCACGAACGGTACATCGTCTTTCACGCCAGGCCATTTCCAATATCCGGGAGGTCACATGATCTGAATGCCCTTTCATAAGGTCGCGCTGTCGACCGTGCTGCTACACCAACACTCAAGCAGCGCATCGCATGCACGCAAAAGATTTCCGCAGAGATCAAGGCGCCATTTTGAATTCTGCAACGATGAACCCTGACGGTGTTGGGAATCCGCCAAAAAGTATCATTTTTTGGTTCCACGGACTTATCACGAGGGCTCTCAATGGACTTACGAACCTTCTGTAATACAAGCATGCACTTAAGGTGAGTAACGTTTGGTAACGTGTACATTGTTTATAAAGAACGTATGAATTTTCATAAGTTTTGTAGTTGTGTTGTGGTTCCCCACTTTGTAGGTGCCCCTTCGTTGGTCAGACGCTGTATTCGCGTAGCGTATTAACAGCGTCTGGTCAGGCTACAAACGTTAGTAATTTTTTGTACATGTACCCAATGAAATATAGACTAGTCCCCTCAAATTCCATCAGAAAAGCTTTCATCTTCCAACCAAAATGCAGTTTGTAGAGGAATTCATACTCAATATCTACAGCTCTTCAGTTTTTTGCCAAACTACATCATTGATTTGTAATTAATTTTTTTCTTCATTTATTTTGGTATCTTTGGTACGAATTTGTGAAGGGGTCTGGGACAGTCCATTTTATTTACAGGTGTGAGCCCTAAAAGGTGCCCCGCGCGCGCCGGGGTTAGGCGATGGGCTATGTTACCTTCGTCTTACTCTTGGCTTAGCTGTGTACGAGGCTGAGCTTCAAGGCGCTGAGGGAGGGCTGAGTGGAGAAATTCCACCGAAATTTTGGGGATAGCTAGTGAATGTCTGAATGCTTGTTATTTAGTAGCCCAACCAGACGCTGTTAATACGCTACGCGAATACAGCGTCTGACCAGCGAGCGGGCACCTTCAAAGTGGGGAACCACAACACAACTACAAAACTTATGAAAATTTATACGTTCTTTATAAACAATGTACACGTTACCAAACGTTACTCACCTTACGTGCATGCTCGTAAGTCCATTGAGAGCCCTCGTGATAAGTCCTTGGAACCAAAAAATGATACTTTCTAGCAGATTCCCTAACACCGTCGGGGTTCATCGTTGCAGAATTCAAAATGGCGCCTTGATCTCTGCGGAAATCTTTTGCGTGCGTGCGATGCGCTGCTTGAGTGTTGGTGTAGCAGCACGGTCGACAGCGCGACCTTTTGAAAGGGCATTCAGATCATGTAACCTCCCGGATACTAGTATTGGAAATGGCCTGGCGTGAAAGACGATGTACCGTTCGTGAACCGTTCACACATGCTGCATATAACCATCATTTTAGGTAAGTTATTAAATCTAAATTTCAATATTCGTAGCATAGATATGAAGTCTCATTATCATTTTGTTCGTCAGATGAGTTTGAAGTGACAAAAAAATGATCTAAAGTATCAAAATTCAGTCTGATCGCATGCGATCGTTGGACCCTCTTCGTGTTTGGAGCTTCGCTGGTACAGCCCTGTCGCGCTACGTATGTACAGCGGCGACTGGGCTGTGTATAGTTAGTTATTTAGATGAAAATTTGTTGTCCTGAATATGTTGGGAATAATATGTTATTCATGTGAATTGGTGTAGAATTTTGTTTGAGTTTGAAATCCCCCTTTTCCCTGTACATGCTGTAAGGCATAATTATGGGTGGATTAAAAAGAAGAAGAAGAAAAATAATCACGCTATCAAGATCGCATCCGGACAATAGAGAGATCCAGATAAAGGGAGGCCGGATGAGAGAGGTCGGACTGTACTTGAATTTGATTTGAACAATGGCAATGCTGCACACTACCAAAATTAGTATCTGAAATAAGATCCTTAATTATGAACAAAGATTCAGGCACCTTGGACTTTCAACTCTAGCATACCATAGGGCGAGAGGTGACATGATTGAAGCTTTTAAATTATTTCACGAATATGATCAGGAAGTAGTGCCTGACTTGGGTTTAATAAAAAGATGCACAAGGGGACATAGTAAAAAATTATATATTTTTCGATCACAAACCACTACAAGAAGAAATTCATTTTACATGCGTATCAGGAAACCATGGAATAGTTTACCTAGAAATTTAATAGATGCACCCAGTGTCTTCAGTTTTGAAATTGGTTTGGATAAATTCTGGGACAACGAACCTATAAAATTTAAGTTTGACACCACGCCACCTGGTCACGACCCAGCTCATCGTAAGGACTGAACCTGGATCTGAATACAGAGGCTCAGCCTGCGTTCAGAAGCTTCCATAGGTATCCATAGGTACACTACTAACTACTTAATACACTGGTCTGACGGTCCCTGACCAGTAAAAAAACTGTTGCAGCATTGGACCACTAATTTTTTCAGGAATGTTCTGACTAGTAAAAAAGAAAAGAAAAATAGAAACACTGTCTGTCCAACAGACAGGTCGGACTAGTGGGCCTACAGTAAAAAAAAAAAAAAAAAAAAAAAAAAAAAAATGGGTTTGTGTGCAGCCCTGATTTACATCATTTTATATATTCCAACATGCACACTGGCACTGGTCTGACGGTCCAGACCAATGAAAATCACTGTGGGACCAGTACATTGTAACTCTTTCAGGAATGGACTAGAAGAAAATGCAAAAAGTACATGTAGGTAGAGTATCCTACTTACCGGTACATGAGGGACGTGACAGGTTGGACCAGTAGAGAAAATGGGTTAGTGTGCAGCCCTGTGGTATGATTAATAATGTAGAAAAGCCATACTGCAATACTGACATGTTAACATGAGACAAGCGAGTGCAAGTGGATGAAAGTAAGGGTGACAGAGATGTACTGTAGATGAGAGAAGTGGATAGTACAGATACAAACATGCAATGCAACAAAACTTCAAGCCTATTTTTTGATTACTGTCATTTGTTTGTTTTAGTAATCCCCTATAAATTCCACACCCCATTAGTATTTTACAGTAACTCAACCCCAATAAAAAATGTTGCCCTCTTTCAAAATGATGAGAAAGTCTTCGTGGCAACAAAAATAAAGGGCAAGGGACATGAAAGTCTTTCCTATAAACCCTAATCCATACTCTGACACTGATACCTCAAGAGTCAGCAGGAGTATTCACCTGAACTCTATTAAATGCCCTAAAAAGCTTTTAAGTATTCACTGAAATGTATTAAAAGCTAACCCTTTTTTAATATACATGTATGTGTTGTTTGAAAGTTTGCATTTTGTAAAATACATTACATTTCTCTTGTTTTGTTTTGTTTTTAATGCTCCATTGTGTTTTACCTGTTTGTTTGTTACAGGGTCAGAAAAGGACTGTTCTTTTGAGGAAGCATGCTTCATGGAGGTAGGCAGCCAACACATATTTTGTACTCTCTTCTCTTCCTCAAGATCTCCTTGATTTTTAGTGGTTACAGGAAATCTGTGGTCACATCACTGCAGATACAGTAAATTATGTTACTTTGATGAGAGGAAAAGGAAATGTATTGGGTTTAGATTTTACTTCCTACAGTGAGATGCCACAAAGCATAACGTATTTTCAGTGCTATTTTTGTAACTGCCCTTTTGAAATTGATTTGCTTGCAATGTGGAATAAGCCTAAAAACTGCATATTATTTTTCTTCAACTTCTAATATGAGCAGAAGATGACTACATGTGTGGAATGTCATTTTTCAAATAGTAATTCATAATCAAAATCAGCTGTGAGCTATCATGTCTGAATTTCAGTGAACCATTATTAAAACATTACATAAAATCATCAAGACAATTACCGGTATGCATCAATTCGAATGTGCACAAATATGTACAAGTTCTTGTGTAGCAGTTGCTCACTGCACTGGTCCGACTGTCCCTGACCAGTAAAAATCACTGTCGGATCAATAACTATTTTCAGGAATGGACCAGTAAAGATGGAAAAACTGGGTACCTACTGGTCCGACAGACAGGTCAGACAAGTAGAAAAAAATGGGTTAGTGTGCAGCCCTGCTATATATTTGACAAAAGCTCTTGCCTTTTTCCTCAAGAGCTATTCAGTGTTGTCCCAGAAGAATACTTAAGTGTGCTGCCTTTTACGATATTCCACCAACAGCTCAGCCAAGTTTAGCAGACAATGGAAGAGGGGGTACACAACAGCAGAGTCTGACCCATCAACAAGGGAGCAGATACAGCCTCATAAGCTGATTGAATCTGAGCTGCAGTCGCTGCATCCAAGTATACGAGAGGTATATGGACAAATTGTCATATTGTTATTTTTTTTTTTGTGTGTGTGTGTTTATGCTCATGTGTATAGTGATATACACTACAGTGAAATGTAGAGTAATCTAGTAATTATATTGTTGTTCACGACTATTTGTCCTGATTAAGAGTTCAACTCATACCAAGCCCCACATAATTTTGTCCAAAAATGTTCATGCTAACTATGCTTTTTCAAAAAATGAATGTATATAACACCCATACTCATTACTCTACTTGTTTGTGGTCTTTTCTATCATCTTGAGAAGTTAAAAAGAAAATGAGTGCCTGATAGCAAAACTACACTTATGCTGTTGCCAATTGTGGCTCATAGTTATATACAGTATTTCATTCTCTATACCCTTTGCTCTTACTTTTCAGGAGCTCTCAACAGCCAGTCCTGAACTAAATGAGGTTTCTCAGTATTATTTTGATGGGAAGGGCAAGTCAGTACGTCCGATGATTGTGCTGCTGATGTCCAGAGTCTGCAATATACACAACTCCATTCCAGACAGGTAAGCCAATTTAAAGTAGTGTGCATATAAACTCTGTTTATTTGTTTGTTATTATTTGTTTTCGTTGGTTTTGTTGTGGGGGAGTTAAGTAATCATTTCAATATTTTCTGTATGAGAGATACGTCTACACAGGTTGATTTATTGTCCTGACTATTTTTCAGACTAGAGTTATATTTCATGAGCATGATTTTTATTTGCCCATTTAGAGTTTATTCAACAAATTGAGGTAGTTATTGATCATTGCATTGATGCAGCCATGCTGTGTCAGCACTGTATTTTAAGCAAACACTTTTGATCTGCTAAAATCTGCAAATTGGCTGTTTATGCTCTGCTCGTCGCCAAACAGCAGCAGTTCAGTTGATCAGGGCCCAGGGATGATAAACATTTTTGTAACATTATGATATTTGTAATTATGACTCTGGTTGAGAATTGCTATGGTGCGGATAATGTGATGCTATGGAAAAAGTGTTTCTTTCTGCAGAGCCCTAATGTTGTATGTCCTGGCAGGGATAACCTACTAATGTAGCAAGGATGTTCTGACCTTGAAGGAAATAGAATAGTTGTGAGATTAACTCCAGATTTGACTAGGAAACAGCTTTTTGTTTGTTTTTTCTCTCTCACACACAATCCAGAATCCTCGAACCCCAGCGGCAGATAGCCATGATAGCTGAGATGATCCACACGGCAAGTCTCATGCATGATGATGTCATTGATGCGGCTGACACTAGAAGAGGGAAGATGTCCATCAATGAACTGTTCGGCCAAAGAAAGGTTCCATTCAAAATTCTTTACACTTTTCTGCTTTAAAGTTTGTAAAGCTCTGTTTTGCAGATACGGACAAGAGGTTGTCTGTTATTCCTTGGATATGACAAGTGATACAAGTATCATGCCTTTTCCAGAAACAAACTTTGTAATTGCCTGCCTTTCAAAGATGATATACATTGTCTTTATCCTACAGAGCCAAAATCTTCATGCGATATTAATTTATGAACCTTGTGAAAGTCACTTCAGAACTACCACTGCAAAATATATGGAGGAAACAGTAATACTGATTATTGGCATTTTGTTATTATCTCTTCTCTAGTCCATTCTCGCAGGCGACTTTGTCCTGTCCATCTCATCGCAGGCCTTGGCGAGGATAGGAGACCCGGATGTTGTCATAGTCTTGTCAAATGTCATCGAGGATCTAGTGAGAGGTAGGCTTGTGAGAGACCTGTGGCTGCGTGTAATCACTGGTGTGTGAGTGTATTTGTGTGTCTGTGTGTCTGTGTGTGTGTATATGTGTCTGTGTGATACTTCAAGCTTTTAGGTTAATGAAGAGAATCGGAAAGGAAGAAGACAATGCTGCAACACAAGGATGTCAACACTGGAACTTCTTAATGCTGCATTGCATATGAGCATGAATGATTTCAGTGGTAGTCACCATGCAATCCTGCACACCCCTCGTCGACTAGACGTTATTACTTCATGTAGTGCCTGTATGTTGCAGATGATAGTATGTGAAATACATCATTGACTTAACACTTCATTCATGTAGTGTCTGCATATAGTGGAAGAAGGTGTGTGAAAAAAAGAGATGGTACTTCTCAAATAGATTCTTAACGAACAGGTCCAGTTATGACATGATTGTACAGCTGTAATAGTGTACCAACCATACAGTGCAGACCTTATATTATAGTAAACATTGTCATTGAGTCATGAATTAAGATTGGTAAAGCACAGGAGCCAAGATGATTGGAGAGCAAGTTTTATATGTGTTAGTTCAAAATCAGTCTTTTTGATAATAGTGAAATCATTTACTGATAAGATTTTAATAAAAATTTGTGACATAGTCCTTGGATTTCAGACAGAATTGGGAGAAATAAATGCTGTTGCAGCTTTGCTGAAAACTCTTGAATTTTCATGCACTTCTCAAAGCATATGATGCAGACTGGGTACTGGGAAACAGCTTTTAGATTCAGGTATCATGCTTGCTTCATAACCAGGCTTCTTGAACATAACTTCAAGTTTATTGTCCAAGCCGAACGAGTTCGAGCAGGGGACTATGAAACGGGCTCCGTACGTGTGTGTGTCCGTCCGTCCGTGCGTCCGTCCGTGCGTCCGTCCGTGCGTCCGTGTGTCCGTGTGTGCGTCCGTGTGTGATCAAAATCTTCAATTTGCTACTTCTCTGTCATTTATGAGCCAATTTTGATTCTGTTTGCTTTATATGATAGCACTACATGGGAGCTTTGAAACTTCTACACAGAATTTCAGTCGTGACCTTTGACCTATATTGTACATTTTGCTACAAAATGCTACTCCTTCGCCATTTCTAACCCGATTTCGATTCCGTTTGCTTTATATGATGGCACTAGGTGAGGGCTTCAAAACTTCTACACAGAATTTTGACCTTTGACTTCTTTGACCTTTGACCTTGATTTTTGACCTATATTGTACATTTTGCTACAAAATGCTACTCCTTCGCCATTTCTAACCCGATTTCGATTCCGTTTGCTTTATGTGATGGCACTAGGTGAGGGCTTCAAAACTTCTACACAGAATTTTGACCTTTGCCTTCTTTGACCTTTGACCTTGATTTTTGACCTATATTGTACATTTTGCTACAATATGCTACTCCTTTGCCATTTCTAACCCGATTTCGATTCCGTTTGCTTTATGTGGTGGCACTAGGTGAGGGCTTCAAACCTTCTACATAGAATTTTGACCTTTGACTTCTTTGACCTTTGACCTTGATTTTTGACCTATATTGTACATTTTGCTGCAAAATGCTACTCCTTCGCCATTTCTAACCCGATTTCGATTCCGTTTGCTTTATGTGATGGCACTAGGTGAGGGCTTCAAAACGTTACACAGAATTTTGACCTTTGCCTTCTTTGACCTTTGACCTTGATTTTTGACCTACATTTTGCTACAAAATGCTACTCCTTCGCCATTTCTAACCCGATTTCGATTCCGTTTGCTTTATGTGATGGCACTAGGTGAGGGCTTCAAAACTTCTACACAGAATTTTGACCTTTGCCTTCTTTGACCTTTGACCTTGATTTTTGACCTGTATTGTACATTGGCTACAAAATGCTACTCCTTCGCCATTTCTAACCTGATTTCGATTCCGTTTGCTTTATGTGATGGCACTAGGTGAGGGCTTCAAAACGTTACACAGAATTTTGACCTTTGCCTTCTTTGACCTTTGACCTTGATTTTTGACCTGTATTGTACATTGGCTATAAAATGCTACTCCTTTGCCATTTCTAACCCGATTTCGATTCCGTTTACTTTATGTGATGGCACTAGGTGAGGGCTTCAAAACTTTTACACAGAATTTTGACCTTTGACTTCTTTGACCTTTGACCTTGATTTTTTACCTATATTGCACATTTTGCTACAAAATGCTACTTCCGGCGGGGACATATATTACGCACCGCGTAATTTCTACTTTTCCTTGTTGAAAATGTTTTTACTTAACTGCATCTCAAGATAAATTGCCTGAAATCCTATCTTCTGAATTTGATTAAGCTAATGTTCATATTCAAAGAATCATTATTGTCAGAGAAATACAGATAATAAAGGAGAACAAATGTTATATAAGCTCTTGAACTTTGTGTCTGTGGTGAAACAATTAAACCAGGTATTTGGAAACAACCTGTAACCCCATAAATGCTCCCGAAGCACAATCTTAACATAGTAAGTTAGTAACATGCTTTGTACATCATTACAAACCCCCCTGATGTTGTTTCTTATATTTCAGGAGAGTTTATGCAACTTGGAGCCAAAGACAATGAGAATGAACGATTCTCACACTACTTCCTGAAAACGTACAAGAAGACGGCTAGCCTGATGGCACACAGTTGTAGAGCGGTAAGTCCATTGACAGTAAATTGGAGAATCGATGAATGTGAGATAATGAAAATTGTGTTATACCATGCCGTGAAGTTGGAAGATTTTGTGATGTGGAAACCTGGGAATTTTGTGCTCTGCTGAACTATCAAGAAAATAATGACACTCAAATATTTAGGGACATATTGATCATGTACAAAATTATCTCTATTCTGCGATAGCATCAACAAGAGAAGCTCAGTGATGTTGGCCCAACTTGTGAAAGCTTCTACTTTTACTGTATTAGCAATGTTTGTACCAGTAATGTGCCTGGAAATGGACTCAAAATCAATACTCCGGTAATGTTTGGAAAGATCTGAATGTCATCTGTGTGATCGTTTGCATATCAAGAAATAAATTACAAGCTGTTTCAGAGGGACCTGATTACCTTTCTATCATCTCTAGACTAAAGGGTATCTTCTCAGTGAGGTTAAAGTGGATATCCTATTAAAAAGATTAAAGGTTCATTCTCCCAAAGAGAAATGTGTCCAAGATCAGTGCACATTTGAGCAAAGCGAGAACTCAGTCGGACATCTAACTCAATATCCACTGCATCATCTCAGCTTTTGATACTCATTTCAGCCTCCCAATGAATGTCCTCCACAAGCTGTTAGAGGCTACTCACTAAAATTAATTCCTACCATACAATCTGACTTGGATTTCTGTTATATACAGAATCTGCCTCTGAATACAATGTGTCCAAAAGCCTACATTTGTAAATGTAATTATAAGTAAAGATGTGGGCAATTTTAGCTACATCTATATATCCATGAGAGCACCATATATCCATGATATATCCATATAGATCTATATATCCATGAGAGCACCATCTTTACCATCGTGTATTTAATGAACTTCCACAAACCATGATTGGTCTTCTTTGTCATTTTAGCATTTACAAATGCCAATGTACGTGTACGTTTCTTCTCTGTATTATTATTATTGTGCACTCCTATAAATATTACTTTAATCATTATCATTACAATGTTTTATCATTGTTTATATAATCATATGTATTCATGTGAATTGAATGGCATACATACAGGTGGCCATGCTGTCTGGAAGCAGTCAAGACGTGTGTGAGATTGCCTACCAGTACGGACGCAACATTGGTATGGCCTTCCAGCTTATAGACGACATCCTTGACTTTGTGTCTAGTGATGATACGCTGGGCAAGCCGACCTCTGCTGACCTCAAGCTGGGACTGGCTACAGCACCGGTTCTCTTTGCAGCAGAGAAGGTTGGTTGCTCCATCAAGTATTTTGTGTTTATTTTTTGCCGCCAATGAGAGCCTTGTTAGTTTACCCAGGTCTTTTTGCTTGTAAAAAGCCTTAAAGCAAGAGCTGTTAAATACTGTAAAATACAATATTTTTGAGGTATGGAATTTTTGCGAATTGGAGCCAACAGCCTTTTTTCCCGGCACGAAATTTTCACAAGTTGCCTCTAACATTCAATGTGTGTCGTGTAGACAAGAACTTTCATTCGCATTTTAATTTCTTGAATATTGGCTGTCACAAAATTCGCGAAATTAAAATGCATGCGAACATTCCTCGTTTTACAGTAGAGAAAGCAAGTCTCCCTCATCCTCAGAACGGCTGGCTATGAAAGGGGAGTACACCTTATGTTACTGTGAGAGGTTAAAGCTTATCAAAGTCCAACAGATACCTCCTCAGAAGCCAAAATGCTTGAATAAGCTTACATTGCACCTGGACAAGGCTGTACAGACTTTCAAACTTTATATGCAACATCTGGCATTCAACTACCAGCTAATGATTTGTCAGAAATCTGTTGTATTGAACATTCCTCTTGTAGAATTTGCTGTTATATTATAATATTCCATAGACCTAATACAAAGACAAATACAAATCAGTATGAATGTAGTCTTGTGCAGAAGAAGTAATCTTCGAGTTTTAGTTTGATGGAGTGTGATTGTTTTGTGCATTCAAAACTAGGGCCCCGTTTACAATGCAGGGCCAGGCCGAGCCCGGCCTCAGCTGCAGTGCTCGGCCCCGCAATTTTGTCCATTTACAGTGCCGGGCTCAGCCTGGGCTTTTAATTCAAACCTTTCATTATTTTGTCGTAGTGGCGCTCTGCTTGTAAACAAACGACCATTATTGGGAGCGCGCTGGTGGCAATTTGGTATCTCATTTGGCCCAGTTTGCGTTTACAGTGAGAAAAGGCCGGGCTCGGCCGCGGCTGAGACTACCTCCAGAGCTTGGCCAAATGCCCGGCCGATTTTGGTACCGCATTTGGCCTGTGCGTTTACAGTGAAATGAAGATCAGCCGCGGTCGAGCCCGGCCCTTTCACTCACTGTATACGGGGTCTAGGACTATCCAAAAGTAAGCCAACATTAGCTGGTTGAAAATCAACCACATTTTGTGCTCAAGAGTTTTTTTGTGCTGATCCACTCTGTGAGCACTCTTGCAGTATGAATATTTAAACACTGCATTATCTCTTTTCCCTGTGTAGTTTCCAGAACTGAATGACATGATCATGCGTAGATTCAGTGCTCCGGGAGATGTGGAGAAGGCAAGGGAGGCTGTCGCAAATGTAAGCAAAGAATTGATTCTTTTGTGTTACATGTTTAATGAATGTGCCATTCCTCATCTGAGTGGATAACTTAAAGGGCGAAGTTTTTTGCCTTGGATTGTTGGTCTGGGTTTTTTTTTTTTTCTTTTATAGAATAAAAAAAGCGTAACAAACCTTGGTGATTGTAGCAACATGTTTTTGTGAGTCACAGGACTTGTTACAAATGGGTCAGACAAACTTGCTTACAGAAAGTTGTTTCAATGTCAACCATCTGCTGTTCTTATTTGGTTTCCCATTTGAGTTTTTGCAAGGACAGGGGTAAGCTCAAAGTTGATAAACAAACTCAACCATACTGAAGCTTGTTTTGCTGTCAGTAAAGTTTGTTTTAAATGGGTTATGTGCCAAAAGAGGTATCTATGAAAAATAGCAAAATTTGTGTACTATACTAAGGCCAATTCAAATGCACTGGACCATGCCTGATACATAGTGCAAGCTACTTTATGAAATCATCCAGGTGAAATACAGGTTGCATAATTCTGGAATATTATGCTTGTTTGTTTTGTATTGCGAGAGTAATCAGTCACCATTGGATATGAGTACTCTTGTTTTTATGGGGTTTTTTTTATTTGTAAATGGTGTCTCTATGTTAGATATAGATGTTGCTTTTCATTGATACAGCTGCATTTAGTTGCTAATAAATAAATTGTTGAACATTTTCTAAAGAGCTTTGCTCAATGTACACTCTGAAACAAGAGTGTCAAATTTCCTTTGAAAGATATCCTGCAGCTTGAAGTGATCAGCCATTTGATGTCAGAAGTGGATAATGCTCAAGCATTTCAGCAGGACAGTATGAAAGTTCCTTTTGTCAATTCGCAGACTCAAAAAGTGGAGCCAGCTGTGTGAAGATAGTCGCCCTATCAGCATTTACAAGCTACTGATGAAAGACAATTTGATTTCCATCGCAATATTGATTCAAAGGGTATGACGAAGCATTGCTGCTGAGAAGTATTTTTTGAAGGTTGGATAATGTTTACCTTTTTTTTTAATCTTTTTAAAAGTTTTATCAAACATCAGGAAAAACATAACCAGGTATATTTGATTCACTAAAATGCATGCAAAAATATTCATTTCTTTTATTTCCCGCCTCTTACTTGCACGTAGACGGACAGTATACGACAATCCCGTTTCCTGGCCGAGCAGCACAGTCGAGAGGCTCAGCGACAGATTGAAAGACTGACCGACTCGCCGGAGAGGCGGGCCCTCGTCTACCTCACTCAGGAAGTTCTGTCCAGACAGAAATGAAGAGATGAAGGGCCAGGATCTCACAAGCATCTAGCAGTCTAGTCCCACTTCATCTTCTAGTAGGACACTGTAGGCAGTGGTAAAAGTCAGAGTTATTGTGATGGGAGTCCTTCCTCTTGTTGGCAACCCGGAGGAAGTGTTCTTCAGGTGTTGATGAAAGACGAGCCAGCGTGTAGGTGCTCTGAATTTTTTATTTGATTTTATAGAAGATGTAGATGTGTCTGTCGGAGTGATCCATTAGATCTTTAGTGCAGTACCCAGAGAGAACCTATGAGATGTGCTCAGAGAAAGCTGACACTCGTAGAGTGTGTTTGTTTGTGTATCTGTTCATTGAAATGAAAGTCTTCTTCAGATGAAAGCCGTCATGTATGTTATCTGCGGTAGGTGTGACGTCACATGAGTCGGATGTTGTAATTCTCCACACGGTGATGATTGAGTCATTAATGTTATCCATTGATTCATTATTGATCCGACCATGAATTCTTTCAAGAATCATACATAAAGCTCTACCTCCCTGCCCTCCCTCCCCCCCCCCCACCCCCTAACTTGGTCAGGATCACCTCTGTGTAGCCATGCAATGATCATGTGCCATACTGCCTTCTGTGCTTGTTTGTGAAGTGCACAAACTTCTTCACACAGACCTCTATTCATACCTTGATTCCTGACATTCTTGCCCAGTGGTGGTGTCTCACATACACATTTGGTAAAGATTGATGGCAATGTGCACACTTTATGTGTATGCGAGAAGAGCAAATAGACAGACAAGTGCTCTTATCCCTAGTGGTCAGAGGTACAATGCTGGGACTTTTTCACCTTGCTGCCATCATTTAAAGGATGATGATGATAATAATGGAACTGTATTCTGACTAGTTGAACATTCAACTTCCCTAGGGCCACTAAATTTTAGTGCTGACACCATGCACACTAATCATGCAGATGTTATTATGGTTTTATCATACCTGCTCACATGTTCATTTTGTGGCAGCCATGTTAATACATTCATGGAATGCAGAGTATGTGATAAACATTAATAAATAGTAATGAATAAGCGTGGAATGTGTCTGTGTGTATATGCACTGGCCTTAAACTACTTCTAAGCGTGAATGGCTATGAAGTGCTTTGAAATTGTTTGGTTTCAAGAATAAAGACATTCAAATGTCAAAGATTATGCAAAATATGGACAAATCTTCAGGCTCCTCAAACAGTTGACCACACAAGAAAATTTTCTTTTTATTCATGGTAAAGTTCTGGTTGAGAATCCTTTTTGGAAGGACATCAAGATGTGTTCATTTGGCAGCTAATGCGAATTCATGCTACATGAGTGTTCCCTGCCTGTCTTTGTTTATATTTCCTATTTGTCTTTCCTATTGGGACCTGATATTACTATGTAAAGAGACGAGTATCAGTTGTGAGCAAAGCAAGCAATTACCAGAAACTTTGTGTGAGAGAAGTTATCAGTTAGAAATGATCCAAATGTTCTGTGTTTTCACATACGATAACTTTATTTTCAATATAAAGCTTTTAAAGCCTGGATGTTTAGGGACTGCAGTGAAACTAGAGAGAAGTGTCAGCTGTAGAAATGGTGAATGTTGATTTTACAGACATTTTTATTCATGATTTTGCTGATGAAAAAGATACCAACAGAGAATATGATTGTATAGCATTGGTAAGTTGCTGTAAATGAAATGATCTTTTTAAAGTTGACTGAGATAGTTATGAGGACTCACTGCGTTAAGAGGAAGCATACCTTAAGTGGAAATCAGTACTGTAAAGCAAGATATTTTCGCATCATGAAATTTTTGCGAATGGGAGCCAGTGGCCTTTTGCACAACTGGAAATTTTTGGCGAAATGTCACTTGCATTCAATGCATATAGTGTAGACAAGAACTTTCGTGTGCATTTTAATTTTGCGAATCTTGGCTTTTGTGAAATGAAAATGCGCACAAACATTTCTGGTTTTACAGTATTCTTTGGTGATTAAATTCATGTGAAAGGATTATCATATGTTGGACAGAAATTATTTTCCTATGTATTGCACCAGAGAGCTGGATATTGTCCAGTCTTTTGCAGATTTTACGTGATTGTACTTAACTTTAGTGATAGTTACATAGCTTTGTAACAAAGCATTTGTTACCTAGGTAGAGAGTAGTATCTATGCAACACCATCTTTATCCCCGAGAGAAGGCCCGATGGTGAAAATTAACAAAGCAGGAAAGAAATGTAGTCTACAATGTTAAAATACATAGATACCCTTGACAAATTCATGTATGTGCTAGTAGGTACTCATGTGAGTGAAGTTAGGCTAGTGTAACTCGGGACTATATTGTGCAGTATTCTGTCAATATTTGATATATCTCACGCCTTCCCCTCAGAGTCAACTCTTTGCCTTTTTTTTTCTTTCATCCGTATCTCCGGACAATGTGATCAGTTTTGTTGTTTTATAGGCATGGATAGACCCCTCTCTGTACTGTAGACTCTTGTAGCTGCTGCAGTCATCGTAATGACATCGTACAATGAGCTGCTAGCAGGCGGTGATGATGCTTCTGTAGCTGTGTGTGGTCAGGCAAGCGACTCCAACACATTCATAACTTCCAGTCATTTATTCTCAATGCCTATCTCAGGGTTCTTTTGATATGCAGGAACATCATCCACCAAGAGGCTTGTGTTACACCATGGAGTACTGTAGACAAAATCAGCTTCGGGAATTCAGAGCAAAGCCCTGCCATTTGACACAGTCATATATAGTGTACTGCGCAGTCTGATTTTATATGATGCCCCCTGAAAAGTTTAATACCTTGTCATGATGTGGCGAGAGAATGAAGAAAGTGTCAGTGATTTGAGGACAATTTGTGCCTACCAAGATTCATGTAACATGCAGGTAACCATCTGACTGCTCTGTGGAGCCTACTTATGTTCATGTGTGACTATTGGTAGCCCTGGGCCCTGTTTTATGAAGAGTTATAATCGATTACATCTTTGATTCTGTCGTAAGTCTATGGCAGCCTGTTGGTAAGGGAATTTACAATCAGTTTTATCTTTTGATAAAACGGGGCCCTGGTAGAGCCCCATTAGTCTGCCTCTCAGACTCCCTGTTGCCCTCATATGTTAAGACATTGTGTCCTACAGGGAAATGAGGAGATGTCGAGGTTGAAACTGACATTTTTGTTGATGTGTCATGTCATGCATTTTATATTTTTGTTCATTTGTTATTATCTTTTTTTTTTAAACTGTAGCAGAACATTTCTATGAAAGCTTGACCCTATTCTTGAGAGGTAACATGGAACTCCCCCCCCCCCCACACCACTCATTTATGCAAAAACTAGATAGTCTTTTCTCACGGCTGAACATGAAGGTATTTGTAGTTTATTTTGACACATGCTGTGTTGATATCAACTGCTCTCTTCACCTGGAGTTTGATTGGAGTGTGCAGGACTTGCCAAGGGGGGCTACTACCACCTCTGATTCCAACCTGAGGAGGTTGTCCCTAGCTGGTTGCTGTACCCTGTACTTACAGCTTAATTGTTTTGTTTCTTCTGACAGGATTTAGTCTGCCATGACACAAAGCATCATTACGCACCAATCATCATTTTAGCAGTCTCAAAAAGAACTGATCTGTCCTAAGCTGGTGAAATAAAGTAAGGCACTTTTTCAAAAGTCAAACAAAGAAGTTTGTGTTGTTAAATGCTGAGAAATCAGTACCCCCAATGGACTTGATTGAAGAAACAAAATTAGGTCAAACTTCACTCGCCATCATACTTGTCTTCTTCGGATTGGGGGAGGTTGACCCAATTTGACCATGTCACCAGAGAGCTCTGCTTGCGACATACAGATACTAGGCAGACATTTTTTGGCTGTGTCTTCAGATAGGTCACATAATTTTAAGAGGTCACTACATGTAGACATTGGTTCAGTGTGTGCTAGGGTTCCAAAAGCAGCGGCTGAATATCACGGGAAGGGTGTGTGCCTGTCCCACTTGTTATCAGCACCTGCTCAGGCATGCAGGTATGTTATGCATTCCCTAATCGTGTTCATGTGTGCAAATTTTGTGCATGACGTTTAAAATTGTGTGTGTGTGTCTGTACTTAAGACTTTTCTGCAGTTAATACGTTGAACTGCCACAAGGTTATAAATGATAGTCTATTCGGTGATGTAAGACTGTCTTTTCTGCTGTAATGTACATCATAGGTGATCCTGCGAGTAAGCATCCACTCCCAAGCGAGTAAGCATCCACTTCCAAGCTCGTAAAATCATGACATCTTTCAAGGAGTTTTTAAAAAAAAAAAAAAGTAAAAAAAAATGTCATTTCCCAGTATGGTGTCTATGAATTTGAAAGTATGAAAAAAGAAAAGGTTCTTGTGTTACTTCTACTCAGTTACAATTACACACACCAAAGATCACTGATATGATATACATGTATATGTATAGGGGAAATCCCAGCAGCCTTGTGCAACCACCATGGTGTAACCAAGGATAAGTGCATTTTTGTCTTGGTGTGTATTTGTGTGTATGTATGTGTGGATACTACCTCTAAAGACCCTGTGTGGAATGAGCAATTTGTTACAATCCAAATTTTTATCATCAATCTGCTGTCTCAGGCAAGGATGTTATATTTTCTGACCAGAGTCAGATTACTTCAGGCAATATTTTTTATTGTCTGAAATAAGTACAGATGATCCCAGTTCCATCACTGGTTATGAAATAAATTCAATCAAATTGATTTGAACAAAAAAAGAGTGTCTTGTATCATGTCTATTGGCTGTGATTTCAGATTTATTATGTGGTAATGTGGTACAGGTTGTTTTTATGTCCTTTACTGTTACTCTTTTTTTTTTTTTATTTTGGTATGAGGGAGATTAGTGTCAGCCATATTCATGTTATCATCTTATCACCATTGAAACTGTTGTCGAAAGACATCGGCTTCTTGCACTAGAGAACCAATAGTAAGTTTTTGTTCAACATTCTTTATGATATAAATGAACAATGTGACATGAAAGGCCTAGGTTGCCTCTTGGATTGAACAGGAGACACAAGGCAAAGTGTAAAGTAAAATGCAGAATAACACATAAATACATGTTACACAATAAAAGACCCACTCAACAATTACAGTTACATAATCACGAACAAATTAACAAAAATACATTTATGCACAAACAAATTAAAATATACAATATTTTATATTAAATTCTAAAACATACATTTCTATCTTAATGATATAATCTAATCATACTTTCAATCTGTGTGGAGAAAGCAGAGTGAATAACTCCGCATGAATTCTTGTGATGTTAGACTTTCCCCCACCCCTTTGCTCCCCCCCCCCCCCCCCCGAATACATGATGCCACAGAGAATAGAGAAATACTGGGCCGTTGAGAATAGTAGGATGGTTATACGGTGTTGGTGAACAAGAGTAGATGATATGATGTAACATGTACATTATATACATTATATATATATGTATATATATATAATTATATATATATATATATATATATATATATATATATATATTTATATATATATATATATATATATATTCATATGTTTTTGTTTCCATGTCTTGGTTTGCCTCTTTATATACTGTATATATATATACTGTATATATATATATATATATATATATATATATATATATATATATATATATATATATAAATATATACACACATATATATATATATAAAAAAACAATTGGCAAACCAAGACATGGAAACAAAAACATATGAATTGCAGGCACATTATGAGTGGATATTAAAAGTACAATGTAGAATACAAAATCTGATACCTGTATTTGCATTTTAGATACCGTATTCTGAGTTTTGGGTTTTTACGTTTGTTAAAAAAAAATTATAATCGTGACTACTAGTATTCAATTGACTCTTTCACGATGCTTAGCAGGCACGCCTTCACAACTTTGTCTGCCCGTTGGCCAGGGGCAATCATACATTTCGTAGGCATCGGGCAATCATACATGTCGTAGACATCGGGTAATAATGTGCCCAATGCTTGACACGTTGCTTGATATGGCTGGTAAAACTAACCAAGTTTGAGCTATAATTCTGTGATAGGCAAAATTGTGTCTACGTCTACTTGGTAGTTTGAAGAAGAGGAAAAAGAAACCGACGGACTATGTTTGAATAGTTGTAGGGGTGGGGTGGCAGTGTATTTCGGCTGAAGGAAATCCCGGTGGAGTCGAAGAAATACCACTAAGCAGACTCAATGTCAATGTCACTCCGTAAGAGATGTGTGGCCCGAGGCGAGTGCCAATCAGCTCGTTGAACCAAACACAATTTCTTCTTTGAATGCAGGGGGGGGGGGGGGGGGGGAGAGGGGGAGGTAGAGAGGGAGATGAGGAATAATGGAGGGGGTGTGGATGACATAGCTAAGATGGGCTGAGTATTGTTATGAAACATCTCTAAGGGCAATAAAAAGCGTTTGAGTATATTTGAGGATTAGATTATTATATAACTTATGAAAATAAACAAAATGAAGTAGGCCCCAAATGAATATTTCATATTTCACTCTTTTTGTTTTCTTTTTTGTTTTGTTTTTTGGTAGGAAGGCTGTTTATGTATCGATGATGATACGAGGATATACCTAAATATGGCATGATTGTTGCTCTTTACACTTTTAGAAATGCATGTGGTCAAAGTCCTCCCCCTCCCCCCCCCCCCCCCAAAAAAAAATGAAACTTAAAGACAGGCCTTTTGCTATATTATACGTGTATAAGACACAACATATTATGACAAGATATGAGATCAACTGTGTCATATCTTGATGATTTTCTAGTTCCTAAATGCGATGCGATCTAAACTTCACACTTGACAGTAAACTTGGACTCAGAATAAGAGTATGATAAAACCAGTCTTATCAGTCCTTTGTACATTTAAACACTGCATTACCAATCGGGTGTGTCGTCATCACCTGTATGGCATGCTTGTGAATAAGATGACTGGTGACTACTGGACTTTGGCCCGAAACAAATCAACAGTATGATAAACGTTATAAACGTTATATTCATATCATGCAAATAATGCGTATGAATGGTGAAATAGAAACGCGGGTTAGCGATGGACAGAAAAAGGTTAGACGACGATCTGATTCGACATGCCAAAAATTGGGTCTCACCAATTACTCCATTTTCCCTGTTTTTTCCGCAAACGTTAAGGTGAAGCAAAATAAATGTTGGGCTAACATTGGCCAAGTCAGTATTTTTATCTCCTTCTGCCTTTTCCCCTCTCGTTCCCTGCATGTCCCCCCCCCCCCCCCGCTCTTTCAATGGGGAGAGATTTTGCCTGTATTTTCTTTTGCTAGACTCTCTTCTTCGCTGCTGTTGTTTCTGCAGGCCTCACGGTATGTGAAGATAGAAGTGAATATAATTAGGCCGACCCGCGGGGCGAGATTTGCCCGATCGCGCAGAGATGCTCGCGCTGAAGGGAAAATGAGTGACTAGAAGAAGCCAAAGAAAATATTTTCCCACTTTTATTTTCATTTGGGGATGTCGAGAATGGCAAAGGGAAATCTTGAAAGCCTCTTTTGTTTTATTGATATGATTACGTCTGCTCCAGAGAAACGGAGGGGGAAAAAATGTTGCAGGCGCAAAGTGGAAGGCTTTTAACACATGTCACTTTTCAAGCCCAGGCCAGACAGTAGCACTGTTTGCGTAAGAAGTAGGTTCGGGTAACCCTCATGTTATCTGCTTAACGATGTCTTCTCTACTGGTGATAAAATAACCCGGCTTTCCTGCAAGAATCCAAATCCTCATTCATGGGTCTCATCCCAACCTTGAAATGTATATGTACCTTTGCTTTTTCGTTGTCGACGTGCAGATTACGCTAAAAAACAAAATAAACACCATTTTTCTTGAACGCCGCAAGCTCTCGGACTGTTTAACTAAGAAGCCGGCCAATGCTAACGCTTCACACGCAAATTATTATGGCCATCGGGAAGAGAGTCAAATAATAAGTAAAGTATTGTTTGAACAAAACTAGGCCCTTATAGTGACCTACACTAGTAAGTGATCATTGATCAAATGAAAAACATGGACATGTTTGTGTCAAATCTAGTTTACGACAGACACGCCCCATTTTTTTTCAAAATGAGGTCAAATCAATAATCACAAAAGAAAAGTTTTAGGAAAAGACAAAAAATCGAGTGTAGCAAGCAACGTTACTAACAAACACATGCATTGTATTGAACGCTTTCACACACACACACACACACACACACACACACACACACACACACACACACACACACACGCGCGCGCACACACACACACACACAGACACACACACACACACACACACACACACAGTAGGTACCACCTCCTTGGTAAGCCCCTATCTCTTGTTATATTTTGGTTATTCGTTCGTCCATTTTTTTTTTTACTGATGTCTCTTGCGTATTAAAACTCGACACGGGGGTCGTTCTTCATTCGACTTTATGCGCACCGTAAAAAAAAGAAAGAAACTCGTTAAAGAAGCGTCGAAAGGGCTTGTTTTTTACATTCGGCGTCGTCGATGTTTTGCTTAAAAAGGGGGTGTTTTTTTAATCACCATTTAGGTATCCTATCCTTTAAAAGCAGATAACAGATCATGAAGAAAGAAACCTAGAAAATTTTATATGATCGGAAAACCTTTATGTATGAATTGTTTTGTCTCTTTTTGAAAGCACACTTTCCAATCTGTCAATTTCGAGAGGAAAAACTTGTCTGTATAAACGCATGTGCAGTTATGATAAAACGTTCGTACATGACATTGTGTGTATGCGGCGATGATGTTAGCAGAAAATACGGAACATGCCATCGTGGAAGAAGCCTTAACTGCAGGTTGTTCAGTGCTTTTCTGCGGGGATGGGGGAGGGGGTTGAGTTTGGTACACCATACAATGTGGTTGGTTGTAGTTACATGATAGTGTCATTGTACACGTTTTTGAAACAAACCATCATTTTCATTGCAGTCTTAGGCGACTTTTGCTATAAAACGAAATTTCGGAATATGCAGCAGAGTCATGTTTAAAGGTCATTCAAACGAGATTTCTTCAGTATTACGTATACACGTACCAGTCGATGTAACTCTAATGGATTTGTGAAATTCATTCAGTGAGCTACATGTATTTGTATCTTCCTGCACATTCTTGATGATACATCAAAAGTCTATCTCTCTGACACGACACGCTGTACTAAACATGAAATAATATAGATACCTCAGACAAAGGTAATGTCCACATAATAACTTTATTAATCATTTTTTGAAACACTAGAAGAACAAAACAATTTGTAGGACAGCAAACAAGTGATCAATGTATAAACAGGGGGTTTTCGGATCGTACAACAATCATTACTGTACAATACGCTTATTCACATTTTGTAGACTTCTTGTCTCCTGAACAGTGAGAACAGTGAATATAATATCATGGTTGGGAAAGGACAAAAAGGTACGGAGATAAGGTATGTTGTTTTGATACACTCGACTCAAGTACTACGACATTTCAGTATTGCATTCGGTACTACGTTCCTACGACTCGCAGCGATTCATAATAGTTTCTGCATTTACACTCTGTTGCTGACTTTTGAGTTTGGTGTTAATCGCTTAATAGCAGTAATTATACCTTTCACAAAACCGGTATGAGACATATAAGAGATACAGAATAAGTTGTAAGGAAAACGACAACTAAGACGAGCGGACAATAAGAGACAAAACAGTGCTTTTTATTCCGCGGAAAGTCTCTAAATCACACACAACACCGAGTGTATGTACATGAAAAGTACTAGTACATGTATCTAGGAGGGTAATGCATTGATGTTCAAGTAGAGCTCAATTTCACCAGAGCTAACTTGTAACAACTTTCTTACTGGTATCTGAATTGGTACACGTATTTCTGCCCGTTGGTATCACGAACATCGGTCGACGGCAATATCGACAGCAGAACAAGGGCCAGAAAGTTTCTAGAAATTGCATGAAAACATGTCGCCATTCGTTCGAGAACAGTTTTATGGACTACAGAGCAGGGCTCCACACTAATTTTCATTTTTGGTGGCCCAAAGGCAAACATCCGACCCTTTTTGGTGGCCCGATCAGGCCACCAAATTATTCATTTCTGAAATTTTGGTGGCCCGATGTGCGTTTTTGGTGGCCCCGGGCCACCGGGCCACCGTTAGTGTCGAGCCCTGAGACTACAGGAATATTGTCTTAGCAACCCTATAAATTATGGTGTCAACGATCAACAGTATAACAAGTTGAGACAGACACTGTGGTGTCATCACTGTAGTAAGTGCTTTTAAAGCCGTACACCTGCATGGAAAAGGACAAAGACCACTCTGAAGTTTTGGTAATCGTTTTTTAAGAACATTTCGCATCTTACCTCATATCTATTATGAATTAAACCTGTCAAGACTAGAAATAAAAAAGAAAATGGAGTACCCAATTACATTACAATGTTTTATATGTAAAGAACTTTATTATGAAGGTGGTAGAAGTTTACCAGGGTTTTCTTACCGTTGACTGACGTAAAACTGATTGATATCATCTCTGAACAGCAACAACTCGGCAGCTATTCAACTCTATACTGCAATCATGACAAACATACTGACAACTTATTACTTCCTTTCGTCGGGGAAAGAATCCAAATGCACTTTTATTTTCAGATATAACTTCTTTTTGGTTATAAGTCAAAGTCAGTGAACGACGCACAATAATTTACTGTCTTCCCTTTTCGCTGTGTTTTAAATAACCCGATCAAAGATAAAAGTGTCATTTATTTTATGTCTGAGGTTAGAAGGACTACATTGTATTTATCAGCCTTGAATTCATTCCAATCCAATGTGATTATTCACATAGCCCCGTCATATATAAATTCTTTTTTTTTCCAATTGTAATATGCTGAATATACTGAAGAACTGAAGATGAAAGCCATTTTCCACATTATATCATCCACTTCCACATTATGTACCACATGAAACATATTGATATTCCTGAATGACGTATTGTAACCACGCCCATATACCCTCGCCATAATTGTCAACTTTGACTCATGTGACTCTTTCAATGCAAGGTTCCCATATTCCAATAATCATTTCCTGACGACCACCCATATCGTACAATTGTCAGAGTATTCGAGCAGATACGCTAATCTCATTTCTTATACTGACGTTGTATCAAAAAGTATTATCCACCTGCTATCTTCTTTAAGACTCCATTTCTACGCGAATTCCTCTTCGAAACTGTACGTGACAAGCGATTAATTCAATTTTTATGTAATAGTTCGACACAAGCTCGTTTCTCCCTTTTTCGTGTCCTTACAAGAGTGTTGATCAAATTCTCTGCACAAAATTGTGTCTTTTTGTTAACATCTTTAACTCACGAATATTACGGATTATAACACTATACTACTCGATAGTCACTTGGGACCCTGTAATATGAATCTGTCATTAGCATTACATCGTGGATGTGGCGTCTTCCATAATAATTATATAAATTGATGGAAAAAATGTATGATTATCGCGCCTGTCCTCAGTTAATGATTGTGCACAATAAACGTCATAAAAATTAAATTCCATTGACCTACTCCCATGGAAAAAAAAAAACACAAAACATATTCCTATAAAAGTCTCTCGGCCAAAGTAGTCTTAAGAATGAAAAAAAAAGTACGACGTTAAGATAAGAAACTTTACAGAAACGTCTACACCCCGGATGGTATACACACTTATTTCAAGTAACAGGAAGGTTGCTTTCCAACCTGAACACAACAACACATTACGGGTTTATAATTCTGGTAGAAACACATTCAAAACAAACGATAGTGAGAGAGACAGATTAACTACCACAGTTTTCTTATGTTTTCCTCAAAGATATATTACAAAACGTTTCCACTCACAAACTCGGGTGTCAACAAGAGTGTTGTGAGATAAAATATATAAATACATCCTCAGTACTAGATATGAATTTAGTACCTTGTTTCTTCTTATGGCGTATAGTACAACAATTGTTGGAAAGTGGAGTGGAGAGTACAGTCTCAATAGTGCAAATAAGAAACCATGTCCCACTTGGGAAATGATAATACTGTGCATTGTTTAAGGACACCATGCCACGCCTGTCATAGCAACCTACCACTGATTTTAACGTCGGTTTACCTGTTCTCGTGTTAGTTTCGTTCATTTGGTTTACAAATGCCATCCAGCGGTCAATACTCCTGCATATCTGATCATGGCAGACTAAATTTTCAGAGATGCTACATTTATGATTACTGCAAATTCGACTTCGTGGATCCCACCACTTCTACTGTTGCGTGGAGTTCTGACATGAAGGTTCAGCAAATTGCTGTTCACATGTGCAGTGATGTTGTTCCACGTAAAGGGACGTCAGCAATTAATTGCAGATGACACAAGTGTGTTCTGCGAGTAACAATCTTGCTGATTAATACGTCACTCATTGCGTCACACAGTGACGCTTTGCACCGTACGCCAGGTTATCACTAATCATTATTTTAAATCTGGAGGCTAAACCGGCAAGAGTTTCGGTCTTGTCTGTCCGAAGTACTTTCGCGCCCTCTCCTTTGGAGAAAGACATAACTTCTGCTTTTGTCCACGGGAGCCGGAGTCTCCCCGGGTTTTCTAACGGTTTTCTAACCATGCCAAGATAAATTGAACCAGAATCTGTTGTGTATCTCACAGGAATTTCTTGCTATGTCTTGACTCAATGGCGAGACAGCGAGATAATTTCCGCTGATGTATATTATTTTAACGAATTACTTGATTTACGTCCTTTGAACTCAGATTGCGGCGGACTGTCTTAAAACTATTACAAGAGTGAAGAATCGTCCTGTCGCTTCGTCTACCTCGGCTTGGCTTGACTTTGCGTGCGTCTAGACGATGAGGTCCAGGGTAGATGATCCATAATGATCATTCATCGTTCAGTATCGGCATTCCACCTTCAACAAAGTCACGTGATAGAGTTAAGGACAATGATTTGTACTTTGGTCTTGCTATACTCCTATTATACGAGGCTATAGGTCAACCACTCGAGTTCATCAACCATTCACACCAAAAACACAAATCCTGCATTGTCGAACCTTATCACATCTTTACCATGCACATCTTCAACTCTAAACCCTGTCAAGTACTATATAAAAAATCAAAGAGTTTCCAGCCTTGCTATCATCTCACATTGCTGGATCACTCTCTTTTTTCTGCTAAAGTCATCTTGTCCATATTTTGTCAAAGTTTGTAGAGTAAGTAGGCGTTTTCGGTTCAATCATAATCCTCTTTAATGTCCAGTGGATGGTGCGGCGGACTATTTGACTCGCCGTTATCCGACCCGCCGTAGTTACTGACGTCCGAACCGCCATCTAACCCGCAGGCGCTATCCGAACTGTGATTGGATACTATGCTGCTGGCGTTGGCCAAGTTACCCGGAAGTGTATTGTTCAGTCCCGTTGAGCTTCCGGGTGGCAGGCCCAATTTGACCTCCATGGCCTGAAGACGCTTCTCTGCTAGCTCCCTTTCTCGGGCACCCTTGCATCTCTTCCACTTCATCCGGCGATTCTGGAACCACACCTTCACCTGTAGAGGGGGAAAAAACCCAGAACATCATCAAAGCAGGGTGATCATTATGATTGCTCAAAGAGCATCTTAGATTCAACGACTCTTATTACTGGGGTCATCCCAAGAGACCGACATCCACAAGTCATACGGCCCACGAGCTCGACATTGAGAGAGGTACATGAGTCATACAGCCCATGACTCATACAGCCCATGAGCTCTACATTACGTAAAAAGGGTCCATGAGTCCGACACCAGGCAAACAAGGCCCACGAGTCTGACACTGCGTACATTATGCCCCGTGATGTAATGTCGGTCTCGTGGGCTCTTTTTTCCCTTAGTGTCGGACTCGTGGGCCTTGTTTGCCTATCGTCGGACTCCTGGGCTTTACGACTCCCGGGCTGTATGACTCGTGACATGCACCCTTATCATTTTGTCTCTTATATACTTCATCTCATTCTTTCGTGGAGTCGAGTGCGACCCTCTTTGACCCCCGGGAAACAGTCACATGCTCTTCAAGCACCTCAACACTAGGCGAATTCTTATAGCCTCCCTGTGTGGAAAACCCAAAAAGCCTTGCATACAAGAAAGGCTTCTGTTCAACTTAAGATTTGGGTCTGCCCCGAAGTCTCTTGCTTTAAACATCAGATCATTTGCGTCTCAATTCGTTATCTCTCATAGTACTCTCGATTTCAAGCCATTACACATCTCACTCTATTTTGTATGCAACGTGTTGCAACTGTTGCTGGGAAATTGGAGGTTTAGTTGAATCTTTTCCAACGTGCAGCATACTTGTTAAATGGCAGTCAATTACAAGAATAAAGAGCTACTTATGGCAGAATTGAACACAGTTAAAAGCAATTCCAAGACTTGGAGTAAGATATGATACAGTTTCTGGAAGCTCAAATATCTGATCATGCGTATTCTATCTAGACTAAATTGTAAGGACAGCAATAATTTACTGCTAACGTGTGCTGACATTAACAGTGTCGACAATTTGCTTGTTCGGGATTTTTTTAAAGATGAAAATATCTATGATGGATGACGTTCTCTGTGAAAATATTCAAGAATACTTTGTTAGAGGTACGGAAATCCACTGTTAATTATGGATATGTTTTAAGTAAATTCCAAATATCTTGTCTCAACATGATTATTTAATTTTGCTACTGTTGTCCTCTATCATAACAAGCAGACTAATGTATTTGAAAAGATGGTGTACCGCTTCCATTCATTAGATTTAATAATCTTACGCGACAGAATTGCGTCGAAACCATATGCACCGCAGTTATAACAATTAAACAACTTTCCACCACGCTTTTTTTAATTCAAAATGAACAAACCAAAGTCGGTTATCTTTATAGTGTATTCGTGGCAGAAGAAATAGTTGGAATTCAGTATAGACTCCGCTTTTGGGGGATTTAACAAAGCCGGGGATGAGAGCGAGAGCGATCAATGTATAAACGCAGTACAACAAAACCCTCGAAGAATTATTTCCATGTGATAATGATTGACCTCTATGATCGCAAGCTGAATATCATATCGGTTAAACTAGCATGTACAATGTCTTCATCGCATTGCTCTGTCAGACACGAAGTAGTGATTAGCCATCCTGATAATAAACTACAGATGGCGCTGTAGATTGTAACTTCTCGCGGCGAAGTGCCATCCCGCTGCGTTCCAACGCCATCTTTCGGATGCCCCGCCAACGTCAAATACTATCCCAGCATAATGCTTTAAAAAACAAATATCTCGACATGTTTTGACCCAGTTTTCATGAAAAGGCACTGAAGTCCCTTTCATCCTCCCGTGCCAACGATGTGTAGACAGCTGGAAAGTAATCTAATAGTCTGTCGCAGGGGACGGTCTGGTGGTACATATACCGCACAATTGTCTATTTGAAGTTCCGTGACACGGCTTTCATGTGTTGTAGCGTGAAAAAGAAAAAGATGTCGGCCATTTTTTGTTTCTCTCTAGTTTTCATATTACATCCTTAAACTCTACTACGGCGCTCCATTGCGAAGCTCGTAATCTCTGAGGCATTACTATGCCGTTTCATCGTAATCTCTGTTTTGAATGAAATCTGCGGATTATAAAGATGCCAGCGATGCGAACCATTATGAACCGGCCAACTTTTGGAGCCAAAATAACGCGTGGGAGATTGCTGCGTCTGACTGGTGCTTAATATATTCATTCATGATGAACACATCCTGTCAAATATCTAGGATCATTCTAAATCCGGGTCACTTTACTGATGATGATCTAGGCCTAAATGTTTTTTACAGACAGCTGTAGAATGATGATTGTATAATTTGTTACACAGCAGTAGAGCAAGGCGACACGTATAAGTTTGTAACGGGAGTTTATGCTGCCCATGTAGTAAACATGAAATGATACTCATCGACTGAAAAACCTATCCAACATAATACAGCTTAGTTTCTTATTGGTTTTGTTTCTTCTTCTTCTTCTTCTTCTTCTTCTTCTTCTTTAGAGCATGTAAATATATTTCAAATCTATTTCTAACCTTTTGAAATCTAGTCTGTCATTCTGATATAATTTATGCTGGTTAAGTTACGTTGGTATGTTCCCGTCCCATCTTTTGGACAAGAAAAGTCTAAATCTATATCATAAACTATGAAATGATTTCAATAAAGATTGTTATGCTGAAGTTGTTGTCGTATGTAACGATGAGGACGATGATGGTGGCAGTCGTCATCACCATCATTGCAGTCATCGTTATGGTATCTATTCCCCTTGCATATCGTTTTTAAAGAAAAGCATATCGTATGTACGATACGACATGTTGAGGCTAATATTATTCCCCCTGCCATCTGAAAGAGGTAAGTCAAGTGCTATTTCATTTTGCTAGAAATATGAAATAATGATGTTGAGTTCTCTGAACATGTTCTTCATATCATTTCCCTACTGTAACATAAATTGCTGTGGTCTTCTGGTTCACCGACAGCACATAGATAACGGATCGTCTGCTTTTCCTCAAACTTCACCGATTCGTACTACGCATAAATTCATAATCAAGTGAATCTAATATGAGGAAAATTCCCCTTTAACGTCACTGTATGGTGAGCCATATCTGTCAGTGCGCCTCGTGTTAAAACTGTATATTCTATCCTCCCTAAGTCAGTTGTACTGGGCACATTATTAATTAAGTGTCTTTTTCTTCCTTAATAGATTATTGTGAGTGTAGCCGTGATGGAAAGCTGCCTAACACAAGGACAAATAAGCGTCCGGCTGCATTGCATTATAGCACAAATCGCACGGCTGCAGACTGGGGTAATGGGACAGTACCACAGTACATTAATATGTATATGCTTTTGCAGTAATTGATGTGTGCTTCCCATTGAATAATGCATGAGAAAATTGCATGATGTATAAAAGCATATTATCCTCAATGATGATTTGCTGATGAGGACCTACAGCAACTTTGATTCAAAGAAAGAGATAATAACAAGGGTAGAAAATTGTGATTATATTTTGAGATTACAACCCAACTTTCTGTCGTTTCAAACACATGTTTTTGTTTTTGTTTTTGCAGTTGTTGGAAGGGGGCTGGCATGACAAAACAAGATCGTGATCGTCCACGATACCAACCTGTCGCTCGGTGAGGTTGAGTGTGACTGCGATCTCGTACCGCCGCAGTCGCGTCAGGTAGTTATGGTGGGCGAACTCGTTCTCCAGCTCTCTGATCTGCTCCTTGGTGAACGCCGTCCGCTCCTTGCGCGGCTTCGTCGAGAGGTCCAGCTGTTTGTAGCCTCCCTGATCGCCCGGTAGATTACCTGGATGAGAAGGGACAGACGGGTGGGGGGGGGGGGAGAAATATACATTAGTAAAACTGTTATCCTTTAGCCCCAGTTTATAATATCATGCATGTGTGTATTGTTGCTTAGTGTACGCTTTCAAAGTGACAATATTTAAACCACAAGGGCCTTTACAATAGGAAACAAGGCAAACACCATTCCATGGCTTTCTTATCAAATTTCAGTCTACTTCAAAATTAAATGGCATATTACTTTAAATCATCTGAGGAGAAGAAACAAATGCCAGTAATGGAATTTCGTATTTCAAGATTTTGACAGAGATCTATTGCTTTAAGCTAAAATTGTCCAATAATCTAAGCGTCATCATGCACATACAAGGGATAATATATGAAGGAGGCTGATTGTAGTGCATTGTAATTTCCTGGTCAACTTCTTCTCGGCCAATTTTCCATCTTAAACTGATAAACGACGCAATACAGCCCCTTTCAAAATTGTATGGACTACACTGACATCCTTTCTCTGTAAATTGATTTCTAGTCTCTAGAAATCTTCCTCGATTTCTGATTTTCATGAGTTCGATGCATGGGGAGATCCACTCCATTTTAAGACTTGTAGACATTGATGAAAAGAAAGGAGGTAGAAACAGAACGGTGAGAGTTTCATCAACACCGGTGGAAAAAAAGAAAGAAAAAAGGAATATGCGGAAATTCATAATGTGATTTCGTAACATAACACGGTGACGTTACTGGGGAATAATCACATGTAGCGGTGATGTTATCGCTTTACATCCCTATTGGTTATTGTATACGATTATTTTAGAAATCACAATTTTGGTCGATTATTTGACAACAACCATATTTCCCTTGAAACATAATCAATATCTAGTTTACTAAGAAAACAAAAACCCTTCTGTTATCAATAACGTCATCGTCATCACAAAAATTTGCACACACACACAAAAAAAATAATATCACATTTTCGCGAAAACATATGAAACTTAAGCATTTACATCCAATGTTTAAGCAATTTTTACGGTTCTGTTTGATTGGTTTATTTGAATTTCTTCGTCAACTTGTCAAGGCGTGAAATTTGAGTCGACTACATTGCTTATTTTCTTTCTTTCTTCAAGATTTTTCTGTCATCTTTAAACCATGAGATAGCACATTCATGGCAAATGCCATTGCATGACGTCAAAACGACGAAAGGTAGATCTGAGACAGACATTTATTTATCTGGCCTTCATGGAATTTGACGGCATTTTCTACTTTGTCTTCAAAAAGACATTATTTCGTGAGAGATGATTCGTATCTGAAAGGAATCATATTCAGAAAGAGACATACAAAAGATGAAAAATAAAATCTTCGAACCACAGTTTAAAAGTCATTGTTGTTTTCTTCTCCAATGTAAGTGATGAACACTAACATGAAACTATATTTGCGAAAAATACCGTGTTTGACAGCTACCGTGATGTGTTTACAATGACCCAATATCATGCCCGACTTCGAGGAATGGATTGATTGGTACATTGTCTACCGCTAGAGCTTTGTGCAGTAAAATAAAGACAATTTCTCAAATTCAGCTACATATTGTCATGTGCACAGTGATGACAAAAAGTGAACTGTACTGTAAAATGCTTACAAACGAACATAATAAAACATGTGTGGAAGGGGGGAAACGCGGAAGGGAGGGGTGAGGGAGTGTAGATTGACAGAAAAGGAAGGAGAAGAAGATTGTTTGATGAAAATGAAAATATGGGGCCAACATAACAGCTAGAATGTCACGCATTTTGCGACCCCGTATGTCCATTAGTGAAGCTGCTGATGTCAGTGACACTTGGAGCGCGTCTTGGGTGTTCCTCTCGGCCGAGCGTGGCGGGCCGGGGATGCGCTGTGCGCTGGTCTGTCACCACCCTCATAATGGTGACGCATCGCGGGTTAAAAGAAATAATAATAATGAGAGCCGATATAACGCTCGACGCTTGTGAATATTACTCTATTGACAGCCGCTCATGCATTAATCTTAAGATTCTTTGTGGCCATCAACTCCATGATATAAATATTGAACAACAGATCAACACCATCTGAAAATAAACAAATTTATTTCAAGCTATTTCGATGCACTTCATTACGAAGTGTATGCTGATGTATACGATCCATGTTGTATGTGACTCGATGTCAAATACGAATGAGGTGAACTGAATGAAAGTTGATGATAAGAAGGTAAAGTGTGCTGGATCACCCCTGAAAGTGAAGACTGATTTATGGAAATAGTAATGCTAATGATAACACCAACAATAATAGTAATGAAAATGATAACATCAATGATATTGATAGTCATAAGGATGATGATGATGAAATAACCCCTAAAAATATTATAATCATAAGATAAGTAAAAGTATGAGTAAAAGTATGAGGGGATTGCTTTTTAGCAGTCCCCTCCATTTCCAACATATATTTTTTTTAATGTATATGTTGAAATTTACAGCAATTGTATTAGTGTTCATTTTGTTTTTCATTGCACTGTTGTGTTATTATTTGTATTCAAATGTTGTAATCACAATATGTGTTGGAAATGAAATAAAACGAAATAAAAAACAATAACAATGACCATTATATACCTATGGATGTATTCAAGTTATAACAAGGAAAACTAAGTAGTCCAATGAGACATTACAGTCCATAATAACTGCGACATTTCTTCACTAATACTCTCCTATATTACGTGGGAACGACAGACTTTGTGCCAAGTACATAATAATCATCGGGTCAGCATTGTCGGAACCAAAGTGCTGTTACCTTGGCGATCACCTCAGCACTTATTAGCCGGTCGAATCCCCCGCTTCCTCCCTCACCCTTCACCTCTTCTCTAAATGTTGTCTGCCGAGATCAGGGGGCTTACAGGGGGCAAATTTGGGCAATCAGCTGCATTTCCACCAATATCCGGCATCTGTAACACCCTCCGGTCTTCCCAGAACCATCTAGCTGCTGACATGTTCATGGGCTTGGATTGGTAAAGTTTGGCGGTTATTCTTACATACGCGTATAAATTTGCATGTCTGTGACGTGTACACATTTCCGGTGCCATACGACAGAACAGTCTCCTTTTTTTTTCTTATAAAGAGACATAGAACCACATCATCGACGAGAAGTGTCTTTCTTTTTCTGATCTGCTAGATTAGGTTGAGCAAAATAGCAAGTGAAAAATTGTGTAGTTAACGGTTTCGTTATTTCAGGCTACACTTTCAGGTCTGACATTTCCGCTGTGAAGAAATTTTGAAATGTGCTTTTTATTCAGAATCTATATAGGAGAAGACATCAAAAATGACAAATTGACAGACACCAGTACAAGTTTTTCTAACCATTGCATCCATTACCTTGTTTGTTTATGTAAGTCATTTTTTCTTACATGCGACCAAAGATGGTGGTGGGGTATTTTGATTCATAATTTAGCACAACGTCTCATGGCTTACTTGCCATAAATAAAGAAAGGGTGTTTGGGTGGTGGTAGACCCTGTGGCAAGTAAACTAGAGTTGTATTACGAGGTAAAAGTATCGTTTGTGAACTCATGGTCCATGTTGAACTCATTCACTCATCAAAATCAGGACTATATCGTTTGCTGATGTTCGCTTGTATGAAGTCGTCATTCAATTTGATTATCAAAATTTTAAACCATGTAGGCCTATACTCATACTCGTTGGGTATTTTGAAACAATTACGACTTTTTTTATCTGAAGAATTATTTTTCATTCCTCTCTTCCGTCGATATCGAATCATTGTGAGAGTCCAACCGATCTCGATCTGCACATAATCATCTGACCAGCTTGACTCGGTACATCTGAGCAGGCTTTCAAAAAGTATATTATAGCCGAAGAGAGGAAATTCTGCTTATATGCTATACTGCCTAAAGGCCAATAGAATACAATAAGATCCAGATCAGCTATTGCTGCCGGCTTGGCCTGATCAGGGAGGCGGTCCTCCATGGTCTGATCATGACCTCTACAAAATAAAGTACCATGTACCTATTTATTCGTGTGATTGTTTGTTTGTTTGTTTATTTGTTAGGCTCTGCTTCAGTCGCAACTACTTTCGTCACTTCCCTCCCCCGTGTTTCCCCTTCGGTGCGGGCTCTCACTGTAAGTATTAAGTATGAACCACTGTAAGGCAGACTAACTGAAATAAGGCTTGATGGCACCCATGGATGCACGGGGGTCTATTTTTTGAAATGAACTTTGGGGAAAGTGCAGTCGTTGATTTTCGTCGGTATCATCATAACCGTGGACCATTTTCCCCCTATCACAGTCGCATTGTATTTTGTTTTTGATTCACACTCCACCACATTTTTTTTTTCACTGATGGCACACTTAATTGAAGTTAGCAGAGCGCCTATCATGATGCTGCACGGAAGATTATTGGCGACTGTGAACAGCACGGTGGATGTTCGATGGGCGGTTTCATTATCATCGAATATTATTATCAGCGGCGGGCTCAAAAAAGTGGCGGGTCTTCCGAGCTCCGAGGAACCGTGAATGTTGTCGGCGCTCGCCCGCGCATTACTCGACAATGTAATGTAGCGAAAATTTTCCCGCCGTTCTGTGTGTAACAGTAATCATTACACCAATGCCAGGCTCGTCATGTAGGGCGGATCTTGCGCGTTATCGTGTTTGATTTGTTCCCAATTACACCGAAAGAGATACACTTTAATAAAAACCACCAAACGGTAAAGGTCTTACGTTGACATGGGAATATTTCAATGATATCGGCACGATGAAATCCTCGGGGCGAAATACACCCAATATACAAAAAATTGGGACCTACCGCCAAAGATCTGTGCCAGAAATACAGGTTACACAGCACTGAACGCTAAATATGAGCAGAAAACACACAGAACTGTGATATTAAAATAATCACGGATCAATGTTGTTGTTGCTTCTCAACGCGATGTAATTCACATTACAACAGATATACTTATGCAGTAAAAAAACGAAGGACACAGAACCTGTTGATAAACGCCATAATGTTGTGGCTATTCAAAATTGGTGTTGGTAAGATGATGAGGCACGTGTCGGCAAAGGAGGCATAATACCTCCTGGTATCAACTTACTCCTCTGATCATTTCACGACGGGCGTGCCCAAAAGCCTACAATCGTAAACACACACAATTATAGTTATTTTAGTATTCTGCAGTCACTCCAGCGAGTCATCGAAAATCGCCACAAACAAAAAACTCGTTAAAATCGGCGCAGTCTGCAGGCAGAAAGGGGGGACTTCTCTCTCTAATTGTCGCGCGTAATTCGATCTGAGGGGCCGACGCTGGGCTGTTTTTACGACGCCCAGACGCATTAACGCCCGTTCCTTGAGGGCAAAGGGAAGTTGTTGAGGTGCATTTCCGTTTTTATTGATGCGTTTTTAATGAGTAGGTAGCGGCCATTGTTTTTGTTGTGTGCCGCTCTTGCGTGCTGCCGCTCCGGGAGTGTACACGGCAGTGAACGAAACGAGCTTATCGCCCCGAGACCGCGCTAGTTTGAACCTTGAATGAACATCCAGAATTCGTGGGTATGCCCTTTTTTCGAGGAAACAAACTTCTATAAAGACTTAAATACCCCCTTTGATTGTACCATTTTCAGTCATGAGATGTGGGCTCAACAACTACATGTCTGTTCTCTTGTCAAACATAAATTTATAAGCAGTAACCATAATGATACCAGGGAGGGGCACCACCTCCCTGATGATACCGATAACGTCATAAGAACAATTCTCAGGAACCAACTGTACTTCTCTTTCCCCGATAGTCTCCATCAGGTCTCCATACTGCTGATCATTGCTTTCTGATAGCCTTCTTTCTCACTGTGTGTCGGTCTCTAGCAAGTTTCTTTTCGGTCTTTGTCATTCACTCGAGTTATTCATTCTTAAACACGAAATATTACCATAGACAACAAAGTGATGGTCAGATGTGACAACATAATGCTTACATATAGATCCACGCTGTGTCGAGAAGTGGGGGGGGGGGGGGGGGCAGGGGAAAATACATCCTGTCGGTTATTGTTTGGCCTTTGACACCACGGTAGCTCCAGCGGCGGACACGCGCTATTTCTCCTCGCCGCTTTCCACATCATCACCATCGTATCAGCGCTTGTTGGCAGTATCACTCTAGGATTCGCCTTTTCATTCGTCGTGGGTTACAACGCTACACACCCCTACCACAAGTCGATAATGCGTGAAGGAAATCCAAGCAGCGTCAATTTTGCCGAAACATCAAATCCACTCAAAATCTAGATTTGTTTTTTTTTTCTGTTGTTTTTATTTCTGTGTCTCTCATGTCGAGAAGGCAATTGGAACAGCCAACAAAGCAAACAAATCTTATGCATTTATTTTTTATCAACTTTTCTTGAGTATGTCTCGGCGTATTCTCGCTACTATACTGAGAAGACAGTTCCATGCAGAAGTTATTTTTTCGCCGAAGATGTCCGAGGCCTACCTAAGATTGAAGAGTAAAAAAAAAAAAAACAATATCAACCAGACAGGATTCACAAAGCATTTTGACGGAAGCACCAACTCCTATTTTTTTTTTCCATAGAGCGAGGTCAGTAAATCTGACAAATATGCCCACTGATGTCCTCTGTCGCTTGTCAAATTTATAACGCCTTTATTTATTTAACTCTCAGCTATGAGCAGACGTCAACGTCACGGTATGAATTCTTTACGAGCAGAGCGGAAGGAGCATTGAGGCACAGAGGATTGCGAGCGGCTTGTATTACGCCATCTTCGTTCAGCTCCGAGTAAAACTTTTCTATAGAAAGGTTTACCTGAAGCAAAACGAAATGCCAGCAATCTCATTAACTGTATTTTTTTAGATAAAATTTGGAAGTTTGGTATAATTCTAACGTTCACGTGTTTTTCTCCTAAGTGTAATAGTGTGAACTGGAAATTAGATGAGTAAAGATGATGACGTAATCGCCTCAAAAGCCTGTCAGTGAACTTCTCCCAAATCTCCACATGAATATGTATATCCTTATCATCTTTTTAACATATCCAAAAAAGAATAAATTGTGTGTTGTGCATCTAATTATTGTGGAATTGCAATGATTTACCAAAAAGTAAATGACTTAAAAGGGGAGAGGAGTCGGTAGTATTCCTAAGTTAAAAAAAGGAAATTCCAACGAGCAATTTGTAATTATTTTGTGTATTGCTTGCAACTCAATGAGCCAACAAATACTAATCGGGGAGGTTTTGGCAGGTCTATTGTGGATACACGAAAAGTAGTTTCAGTTTTCAGGGAATCTCTTTGTAGAAAAGCGGAGAGTTGGCAGTTTCGTATTATAGTTACTCTAAATTAGCGATCACTCTGTGACTTGGATATTGTGAGTAAACAAATGAAAGACTTCAGATGCGAGAAAGCATCGTATACAAGGGGCATAATGTTGTGTTACCTTCTCGATCGATGTCTGATCCAATCCGTTTGTATAATAGCACTCCATTTCTTTGATTTTACTTTGTTTGATGAAATCAAGAGCAATATTGGTATCTGTACAAAATTACACAAATCAAGGGTATTAATCTATGACAAAAATATGTCGTTTCATCACACTTTGTTCATCACAATCATTGTAGGCCTAAATGCTATTAGTAAATACACCTAGAATAAATTGTTTACTCTTTGCTCTCAACATTATGCCCTCTCCGAAAAGTAGCGACAGGTAGGTTATCTCGGGGCGAACGCAAGTTATCTTCCGCCAGCGTTTTGTGATCCACAGCGCGTTTTTCTGACAAATCAATGTCAGTCTATTCTGTAACATTCTAAAGATCTGTAACAATTTCAATTGCATAAATTAGAAAGAGCAGGAATCGCACACCTTGGGCAGCGTTTTGTTTTCTGATCATGGTACATGCTACATCGTGTACTGAATACTGCCGCCAAAAAGGAGGGGAAAAAGATGACATCCCGAATTCTGTTTGAAAAACGTTCCTGACCGACTTTCGTGATGAGATATGATGGATAAAAATGATTGTTTCATCGAGAAAAGAGAGAGAGAGGGAGAGAGAAGGCGCCCGAGAGCTGAAGGGAATTGGTGATTAACGGCGAGCTGTGGTTGAGGAGGATAGGGTCGGCTCGGACGGGTGAGTTACGGCGAATGGCTCGCCTGAAACGAGGGTTCTCCAGCCATTGCTATTAAAGGACGCTGACTGTTTCACGTTAGGCTCTCGTTCTTTCATTCTTTCGAATAATTCATGCTTTTTATTTTGCTTCATTACTATATTCACGTTTTTTGTTTTCCTCGGAGGAGGGGATAACTTTTTGTTTTCTTTCCTAGAGTGAAAATACGTCTAAATTATCTGTATTATCACAGTTATAATCCGTGGCATGCGCGTGTTCAATTTCGCTATGATGCCATGTGTCAACGGAAGAGAATTGCCAAGTCTTGGTTATATGCTATAAAAAGTCATTCCAAATGAGTCTTGTTGATGATTTTTTTTTTTTTTTGAGGAACTCCTTTTCTTTATTTCAGCGCCTTTTCCGCGTCATAATGTTCTCTCACTATCTCCTACCTTCACGTTTTGTCCCTCATGTAAGTCTACAAAGTTAAAGCGTTGTTTTTATTTTAGTCGTGGTAGACGCAGGTGTTGGCGGAGAGATATCTCGCCGTGTAGTCTAACTCTCTGGAGACTCGTTGTTCTCCTGTTTCCGCGGCTAATCTGCGGCGAAGTGCCCGCCACAGAGTGGAGACACGTTCGCTTATCTCCTCGCACGATTTCCTCTTTCTATTTTCACGTGTGGGGATAAGAGCTTCTCCACTTGCAGACGATCTGATCATATTTCTACAGTTTCCGTCTAATTTTGAGCTGACAGCCCAGGTCAAAAATGCCGACGCATTACATCCAGCGGAAAATCAATTGCTCTTTTGTCGCAATTCTATAGTTTGGCTTTGCAATCATCAATTATATCCATATTGATAATCAGGCAACTTGAAAGTCATCTTCTACGGAACTGTTCACAAGGTGACTTTTTGTAAATAGGTGTGTGCCTCGTCCGAGACGACATTATGGTGTCCCTTTAAGCTCTGTCGTTGAGGGACTCGTTAAAAATTTGCTCCGGTATTTGCCCCGATCGTAACCCGCCGATACGGTTCATTGTCTGGACTATATTTCTTGGTATCGGGCAGGAATTAAGATGACAAGAAGTCATGCCACTAATCTTTCATCCCGATATCTGTCTGTCTACCCCGTTTTATTTATCATACTGTCCCTTTCTATATCCAATTTTCCTTTTTAATAGAATCGCCCATCGTCTGTTTTTCTTCATGCCATGTTTTCCTACATTTTTCTTTAAATATTACCTACCAAAAACTTATATCATCCCATTCTGACGGTTTGTTGTACTTTTTATAGGTAGGTCTGAACTAGGCTAAAGTCTCTTCTGACGATGAACGATGCATCGTTTCTGACAAGCTGGAAAGTCAGGTTCCATGATCAAGTATCGACAAACAAGGTTTTTCCGGCAAACAAAGGTTTTCAAAGCTTCTGAGTAAACTACATAGATAATTCTGAGATGTTTGTCGAAAAATAAACGAGTTGTCTCTTGAAGACGACGGAGTTGACGAAATGGAGAAGAGAAAATGATCACTGAATTCAGGAGCAAGCGAGTCGGCGTGTGCGTGTGTGAGAGAGAGTGTGTATGTATGTTGGAAAGAAATAAAAAGGGAAATAGAGGGAGAATGAGGGTGGGGTCCTCAGTAATATAATATTTCGAGAGTAGAGTCGGAGTGGACATGGAGTGAAATAGAGGTTAGCCGTCGAGCTTTACCTTGCGCAAAGGGGTATTTCCTGGTTACGGACCAAAAACTTGGACACAAGATTTCAGATTACTTTCTTTTGGTCGTGTAATCCACTGTTTTGTTCCCCGATTTTGCACAATGTCATTATTCACGTTTATGATTTATATGAAAAAAACGTAGTTTAGTGTCACCTTTTACTGTCACCGAAGGCATTGTACGGGCCTATCTCGAATTGATAAGAAAATGGAGTGGTTTCATGTGTGAGCGCATGCCTTCCCCCCACATCGCACCCAGCCACAAGTTCTACGACTTTTATGAATACCCGTCACGTTGAAGCGTAACGTTCTCAAACAGGTGCACCCAAAATCGGCGGCCCACACGAATATGACATAATATTCCAGCAAAGCAAAATATACACCCTTTACTTCCCTCTGGGGAATAACTCTAATCTAGTAAAATATGGGATGTCGGTCGCAAAACTCCCTGCTCCTATCTCTGTAATCCCCGTTCTTTTGCATTTACTTCCGTATTATTTACGGCTTCCTTTCCCGTTCTATTCTTTATGGACGTTGTAACAGGTGGTCATACGTAGGCTCCCGCGAACCACGGTATCTCTGGACCGGTCACGGAAGCCATTACATCTAGTTTGTAGTAATTAGGTGGTTCATATAATTCGCTTTTGATTGCAAGGTGATATGTTACAACGTATCTATTGTAGGGGAAAGCGCGTGCATGCCTGGTGCCAAGGAGAAAATGGAAGAGGAAGGGGGAAGGGGTACGAGAGAGGAAGGAGAACATAAACAGGAGGAGGAGATGGTGGAAGGAGACGTTGGAGGAAGAGGAGAATGAAACAAGGAAGCAGTATTGAAACAAAAAGAAGGGGGACAGTGAGGTAGGTGGAGGAACATAGTAAGGAGGAGAATGAAGAGCTATAGGAAGAAGGAAGGATTTCAAACAGGATTAGGACTATGATGTAGCAGACAACAGAATACCTCCTTTCATTAATTTTTGCCGAGTGTCTTTTTGTTCATTTGTCTAGATTTTTTTTTTAGTGATGTTTCCTATCATTAAAAACGAATCTATCTACTTGCCATAAGTCAGTGTAAACAAGACTGCCAAAAATATATTATAACGGATAAAAGCAATATTGTCGCTATTTTACCGCATCGACAACATTCATTGACAATATTATTTTTGTCATCATCTTTCGGCTAAGCTATTGGCGAGGATCTTGAATCACTTTACGTATGCAATATTGTATGTTACCAGCAATGCGCTAATTCAATTTGTTTGTTTGTTTGTTTGTTTGTTTGTTTGTTTTTTTGGTTTTTTTTAAGACAAGTCACTCCGGAAGCGGCCACATGGAGTGGATGACTATATCAATTGAAGCTATACTGTCGTCGTGTAGTGAGCAATACTCCTGAGCATCCAAAGCTTCGGGAAGCTACAATCTTGTTGACAGCAACAACATATCTGCCAGTCGACAATGAGGGCGTAAACAGTTTCAGCGTCGATTTATACATGACTGGTAGGTCACTTGCTGCGATTACAATCTGCTCGCATTTTTCCCCGTTTGACGTATGATTTGACGATTTGACAAGAAAAAGAGTCAATCTAGTAGTTGACCTATTGAACGTGAAGCAATTTGATATTCACAAGATAAACATATAGGGCTAGCCTGGAATTTAAGCAGAAAAAAATGACGGACAATTTCATTCCAACCGTAGTTCTCACCATTACTATCTGGACTTCCTTTCATAGTGAGGTCGTCTGCGCCATTTGTTGTACCCTGATGATGGCCTAACGCCGTGGGTGAAACAATGGGTGGACTCGACGCTGTAACGGGGGGAGAAACCCCACCCCCTAAGCCGCCTCCGCCGCCTCCGCCACCACCGCCTGCGCTCGACGACTTGAGTCCGTCCAGATCGTGTGAGATATAATCGGAGTGGGACGTCGGATGGTGCGACGAGGGGTAGATGCGGTAGCAGGACGCCGGAGTGTGGGGGGCAACTCCGCTGGAGTGCAGGCTGCGCGCACTGGCCGTGGTCGCAGAGCTCCAGTCCTGAAACTGAGGGTGATGTGTCGGAGCCTGGTGGGGGTGGTGAATGCCAGCCGTCTGGGCAGAATGGTAGGACATGCTTGACAACGGCATCCCCGAACTCCCAAGAGGACGCTGCAAGAAGAAAAGAATCAGGAAAAAACGTTGAGTTACTTGCTACAAAATAATATCATATACATCGACTTTTCTTGAAAGTGTGTCGGTGCGTGTGTGTGTGTGGGGGGGGGGGTCACGTCATACGTAAACACGGTAGCTCCTGGTAAATACCAACGAGGTCTACTACAGGCAAGCCTAGTAGTATTTCCTTGCCAATTAACGAACAATCATGAACAAAAACGACGAAAACTAGACAGAGAGTTCCTCGAACGCTTTTCTTCACGAATACACTCATTCTCAGTTCTTTTCATGATCTTGCAATCAGAAAACTGCGTTTTCTCATTTTGTCGGTCGATAATACTACAAAATTTATCAATTAGCAAGTCGAGATTATAAATACTCTTGAAAAGAAGAAAACGATTGTATAGAACTGTAATGTCTCAATTACATTGTAGTGAGCGACGGCATTACTGAATTGCTGATTGAAGATCCATCTTCACATTCGCACAGATATTCATTCATTTTTCTAGAGACGTTTTCATCGTCGAACAGAAGCCATTCATTCAGTGATAATCAAATCAACCAGTATGTCACAACCGATATTTTCCACGCCTTGAATGAACGAATAGTGACATCATAGAAAACTGCCAGACACTGCGATTTGAAACTTTGTGTGACTGAGAACCGACTTCTGGCTGCCTGATCGATAAGACGCGAGAAGTAGGAAAGTCCTAGACTCAGGAGAAGATCATGATTACATTACCAAGTATTGGGTGACGGATACAGATAAATGTATGTACCGTATGTTTCAGTTACCAAGTGTACAATGCACACTCGGCGTTACTCTGAAGAATACACCTACAGCACAAAAGACGTCACATTATATAAAAACCAACAGTAAGTAGATATGGTCCAAGCATACTTGCTGTCACTATTCCTATATTATGTTCTTTAATCTAGTCCTGGACATTCAACTTGATGGAGACAAAACAAAATAAAACAAAAATCTCAACATATTCGTTTCTTCTATTTGTTTGTTTGTTTGTTTATAATGAATTATGTGGTTTAAAACACAAAGCCGTCAAAGAGTGTGAGAGAATGTCTTTTTTTGAACCATTACTATAAATGCCCCTTTTCATAATTTTTGTTTGCTTTTACATCGAGAGATTGACGCCACAAAACGAAAAATCAACCCACGTCTCTAATCAGCACAATGAGGTCATGCATCGATCCCGGCAGAAAAAAAAACAACAAAAAAACCAAAAAACAAAAAACGCTTACAGTCGCCATTTGTAACAATCAAGTCACCGCTGGTGTTTGCTGGTAACGAAGTATATCGCACTGTGGCTGAGAGCATTTACTGCCAAGGTTGTAAGTTACACTTGGTCGATGTTTATATCATGGATCGGGAAAGAGGCAATCAGCAGGCAGCAACATATTCACTCATGCAATAGTCAATATTAACTACTTCCTGTTTTGCCTTTCAGCTCCTGATTTTCCATTTTTTTTTTCTTTCAGGAGAGCTTTCAGTAAATCAGTGGAAATGCTCTCTCCGAAAGAGTGGCAAATAGGGGAGAATTTTCTGGTTCGGGTGCATCATCATAATGATTGGGTCCGACGCATTTGCCATCTTCCTGAGGAATCAATTTCGGTGTATTCTTTGCGGCAGAGAGCATAGCTTTAGAGAACGTGAGATGAAGAAGGGAAAATGAAGAAAATGAGGAAAAAAGATGAAAAATGATAGGAAAATATAGAAAAAGGAAGTCAAAGAAAAGAAGACCCAACAGAAGTGGAAGGAGAAGGAAGTGGAAGGAGAAAGAAGAAGGAGAAAGGAGATTACCAGGAGGAGGAGGGGAAGAGGAAGAGGATGAGGAGGAGGAAGAGGAAGTGGAGGAAGAGGAGGAGGAGGAAGAAGAGGAGGAGGAGGAGGAAGAGGAGGAGGAATAAAACGACCAAGAAAAAGAAAAACATGGTTCGTACAATTACAGTTTTATAATAATGTATCAAATATTACTAACAACTGTTTCTATCTTCTGACGAACTGAGAGAAGAAAAAATGGTGAAAGACTTCGGGACAATGTGAGAGCTCCATTCACCTCTACAACCTTTCTACTCTCAAGTACCTCGAAATTCCTCACCAAGACGCCATCTCGCGCGCCCCCATCCATCTTGTCCTTCCTCCTCCATCTCACTACAACGCACCCCTCTTCCTCCTCCTTCCAGCTCCCACCCTATCTTCCCGACCCTTCCCCCACCTCCAGCTCTAGCTCCTAACTCCACCCCACCCCGAGTCTACACTCGGTTCTGTTTTCAGCAGGCGGCTCAAGAGAAATTTGTATCGCCTTCTGAAGCGATTGTCGTCACGTATGAATCATCGGTAGCGAGGTATGATAGGCCGACCCCGACAGGGGTAATTCACCTGCTCTACTTTCATCACTACCCGTCTCATCAAGCGAACCGCATCATCCATTCATCCATCCATCTGCTATGTGTCTATCGACGTTGCCTGCTAGCTCTAGCTGTGGTGGGTCGGTGGGTGGTGTTCAGCGATGGAGCCCTGGTGAGGGGGTCGGGGTGGTGTCATGTGCTCTTGATGGCGACAAGTTCATTTTTTTTTTCATTCCCGGTTATGTTAGGGATAGACTAGGAGATACCGAATCTGCATCATCTTGGTGTCTCCAGTGAATGGCCAGTAGGTGTGGTGAAAACATGGATAAGTGTATGTGTGTGTGTGGGGGGGGGGGGGTAGGTGAGGGGAGATGGTTGAAATGTCAGCGGCCACATGCATTTTCATTGGATCTTCCTATACGGCCATTACTTTTGGCTCAATACCTTGATGAGCAAGATCACGCAGAATTGCTGATTTATACAACTGATACAAGCAATAAATAAAGTAAATACATCCGACTGTGATATTGAAGAATGATCCCATGTTGCAAATTCTACACACATAATTACATAGCACACGGTGCAAAGAAACGTCCATCGTTTGACCGATCCTCTCATGACCAATCAAACTGGATGAATGACGCATAGTCGAGGTTCCTTCTTTTGGTATAATCAATAGCACATTCACGAAGATAATTATGACGTCTTCGGAATTCAGGTGCTGCATTCATGACTTTGTCTCATTAAAATACAGGTGAGATAAATGTTCATAATGTGAGATTGCATCAGTCGGAACATTTCGGTGAGACGCCATTTCTGTCGGGAGTGACTGAGATGAACTGTACACAAAATAATAATAATAATAATACATACATACAATTTCTATAGCGCCGTTCTCCACTTTGATTAAATGCTCAAGGCGCTTTACAATAGGTACATCAAAGCAAAAAGATTGAAAATACAAGTACATCACAGTAATAGAAGAAGATGAAGAAGCAGAAAAAAAAGACATGAAAGTCTGTCTTCAAAAGACACTGGTCTTCAAAATGCACTGCTAAACAGATAGGATTTTAAATTACTCCTGAAAGATGTTATAGAGCTTGAGTCTTTCAGCTCACGAGGAAGTGAATTCCACAGTGTTGGTCCAGCGTGAGCGAAAGCACGTTCCCCCCAAGATTTCCTAGAAAACGGAATATGTAAGAGACCTGAAGTTGAGGATCGAAGAGTTCGTGAAGGTTGGTATTGACGAAACAAACAAACATTGTAATCAGGAGCTGTTCCCTCAATAACATGATAAACCAAAAGAAGTATCTTAAACCAGGGAGGTGAGACAACCTCCCTGCTTAAACCGAATACGCTCCTGTACAGGCAACCAATGAAGACTCTTGTCTTCATTGGTTGAGATTGTGCAATACCAGTTATCTCTTTAATATATTTATGCTGACTTTCATATAACATGTAGGACCTACAGTGTATAAGAATGTCAGCAAGATCGGTCTTGTGCCACGAGCCTGGAATACGGAATTTGCAGCTTTGGGGTTTCGATTTCGTAGCCCTTTGCACCATGGAGCTATGCGCGTACTATGACAGTCTTTGTGGATGTGTATGTGAAGCACATACCACGATATCACCAGAGAGTTCGACTGACATTTTTCTTCTCTTTGAACCATGTGACGTCATAGCACCCCACATGACTCGGCAGGAGAACTAAAGATTACACAAAGATCCCACTCTGGAAAATAAGCTTTCTGCAAAGTCAAACATCATCACCGATTAAGCCAACAGAGAAATTTTGCAATCCGCAGAGACATGCTACAAAGTCTTTTGCTGATCAACATGAAATTATGATATTAATTCTTTATTCATGAACTCTCTTATCGATAAATATAATATGATAAAGTCAAAAGGTGTATTCTATTGCTTTTTAGGGTAATTCTAACACCAACAGAACAAACATAAATATAGGGCGTAATGCAATACATGTACCATGAAATAATTTTGGCAACATTCGATTTTTACGTACACGTTTCCATCTCATATCAATTAACGATGAACTTCTATTGTATTGCGACTAACGTTGGAGTACACAGCTTGAATCTCTATCTTTCGTTAGACAAGAAAAATGTGTGCAATCGTAGTCGTTTTGGCTAAAAAAACAACAAACAAACAAACAAATATAAAAAACAGAGATTGGCAGCACTGTATATGAGGCTTTATTCTTGTCAAAAGATTTCTGATTGCGTCTTTAAGTTCACACTGGCTGGTCACGGACGAATCCGTGAGCTTTAGTTCCGTCACAGTTGCCCAATTAATCTGTCCCCGCGGCTAATTACGTCTTTTTCTCCTCATCACTTCGCATGGTTAACAAACACGACTAAAATTTGAGGCCGTTATTAGCTGCGTATGATAGCAGTCATGCGTTGATCTCTGCCTTTATCACAATACGTGCGCAGGGGCTGTTGCGTCCTTACGTTCCCGAGCGAACTCGATTTAATAACTTCATATCTGTCAACGTCACCCGTATTATTGACTTATACTTTCTTCTCATACCCATTCGCTGGATCCCTTCTACCAGGCCACTGTGCACTAGAAATATCGGATTCCACGGAGTTGATCATTTGTTTCTTTCGATATAAACTCAAAGGTAGCGTCGCTTTGGATGATAATCTTAGGTAGAATTTATCGTCTTAATACTCGAGACGGGTGTCCTGAAGCTTGAATTTGTTTCTGCGTTGTGTTGGACTAGTTCCACGAGAGGATTTGGACTAGTTCCTCGAGAGGATTTGACAAGCGCTGTTTAGTGGCGCATGATTACACGTCTCAAGTACCTATATTTGCGAGCATACATTAAAACAGACGGTCCTTGAGCAAAGCCATGAATGGGTTAGAGGTCGGTGTTTGAAAGAAAGAGTAAAGGAAATGGAAGGCAATTTAAACATAGCCATCAGTTTTACCCTTAATTAATCATTTATTTTTGCATATTTCTATTATGAACAGAGCTTTAAGACAGAAACAATAACGAAAGTCGTTTAATATTACTAATGTTTGATACATTTAATAATCTTGCGTTGAACCCCGATCGTACATTACAGTGCGTGACGTACCATCTCTCAACGAATCTGGCATTGGTACCACTCCATTTCTTCTACATCTTTCAGTGGAGAGAAAGATTAGATGGACATTTTTTAATTGCATAAAATATGCTCAAATTCAGAAGAAAAATGCAAATTCGAGAAAGACAGAGGAACTTCCTTTTCTCAAATGTGTTACAAATTACAGCAATAATTTAAGGATTCAACGTAAACAATAAGTAAAAATTATGAATGAATAATACAGAGCTCACTCATTACATGAATGAACAGAGACTCAATCTCATACGAAAACTTACAACGGAACAGTTCGATTACAACAGGGAGGTGGAAGAGAGACACCTCTTCCACCTCCCTGATTACAATAAACAGACAGAAAAAAAAACCCACTCAAAACATGTGGTTTCTTGTCCTTTTTGTGTGGTTAACTACAGGGCCTAGTGATGTGAAACAGCAACAAGATAACCATAAAAACGTAAAAGAAATATAAAATGACCACATTACAATAAAGTATGGGAGAAGCACATTCATGACTAATCATTTGATTCAGATTGTGGATTTTAAGTATGCTCTTAATCGGGAAGAATATCATCATTTTCTTGCCAGTTAATGTTTCAGTAAATGTAAACGCACATAAAGACAGTCACATACATGGATGATGGTGTGATTTTTTGAGGAGGAACAGCACAGTCATGATCCGCGTAACTTCACACACAAAAAACAAAGTAGCAACTCGTTCTACAGTATACTAAATGGCAATACAGCTCAGGTGAACCGTCCTGTCATAAAGAAGCATTACTTCTCACATATTCTATTCTTATTGGCTGATAACGCCATCTCGTGTTGTTTGCAAACCACGTTGGGCGCAAAAGTCCACATTTTAGGCTGGAATTTTCTGACGATCCCGCGGTCTTCGCAAGGGCAGCAGTTTTCAGCCACGTCTCTCACTTTTGTGAATAGAATGAACCCTCCTGGACTCGATGATATCGTCTTATGAGATACACTGGATAGATTGGTAAAAAATATCCTTGCAACTCCCAAAACAAAGAATATGGGTTTCCGGTATCAAGTAGTTGATGAGGGGAAAGTACCTCTGCGGAAACCAGCCCACTTGGAGACTGGACATGCAAAGAATTGGAGGGGGTGGGGATACATTTCGTGTCGGTGTCAATTCACAATGCACGTGCCATTATGCGATTGTAAGCACGGTAAGTTCACCCATATAAAGATCGACAGTGAGGTCAAATTTCCGTATAAGAAATCCTCTCGCAGACATCACAACATCTGAACTGCGTTGGTCGCGATGTCTTACATCAAGCTAATACGGAAGTTTAATCGAGCCCAACCCATTCGTCCTCCGTTTACTTACTGGATTTCGTATCGCGTTAAAGTTCTTCCTGACGAACGAAAGCGAGAAAGGAAAACAAACAAACAATCAAAAAGCAAGATAAATAAGAGAAGAATAGCGTGTGCCATCTCGGAGGACACGGAAGTATCTCAGTTCTTCAACCGCTGGTCAAGAATATAAATAAAGCTGAACATTGATCCATTAAAAGATCATAATATGATTATGTGCATATTCATTCTTCTTCTTCTTTTGCACCAGAGATTGGGAAGTTAATCTCAACTGGTATAAAATATCATTTAAAAAACAACAACAGAAACAGACAACATTACTTCAAACAATCCAATGACCCTGTGCGCCCGTTCACACGAAACAATATTTAGGGATTAATCATGTTAATGATGTTTCTTAGCCTCGTCGAGCGCCATTGCGAGTTTGTGTGTCCCATGCACCCATCTACAAAGAAAAATACTCGCTGTACGTTTTTCGTTGCAGCATAAGTCCAGGATTTCTCAGTAAAATTTGTATAGAGTGGCTGCATATTGGAATTAGAACGCATCGCTCTTTAAGCCCGCTTGGAAAGAAAATATTTGAACGTCGTTTGACTCTTCCGTTTTTGCGTGCTCTTTTGATGCTTGTATTGTTTGAGTTGAATGTACTGACAGTCAAAAACAAGTATAAAATAAAACGAAGAAAAAACTAAGAGCGTTATACTGAGTAGTTGCTGTCGTCACCCTCTTTAGGAAAACCACACGCTCAATAATATTATATATATCCCTCGCGGATTGCGCAAACTTGCCACTCCGCTTCCAGTCAGTTCAAGGTTCTCAGACCAGGCCGTTGTCTTGTTGCTAGGCAGCGGGAGAAAAAAGGGAGGGGCCGAGTTAGCGCCTCCACAACTTCCTCCTCTGAACACGCGAGCTCCCGGGGTGCTGAGTTTTGCTGTTGTTGTTTTTATTTTTTGTTGTTTTGTTTTGTTTGTTTTTTTCTGGCATAGCATTCGGTGGTGAGAAAGTCATCGTCTGAAAAAAAGAAACCCTAGCAATCCAATACCTCTATGAGTCAGGTACAGTTAAAAAGAGCAACAGTGTTAACCCTAGATTACAGAAATAATACAAATGAGTTTTGCCTGCCATTGCTTAAATTTAACGACCTTTCCGGGAATAATTTCAAATATCTCACTTAAGCAGATAATGGCAAATTTGTATATAGCTATCAGAAATACATCAGAAATAATATATTTTAATCTTTATTTTTTTCGGTATATCTGACAAGGAGAAATGAATCCCATATTTTAACTATGTATAGGCCTGAAGACTTTTACAAACGAACTGAATTGAACCCACTTTTCTCTGTGATTTAAAAAGGTTCAATTGTTATCTCTACGTCATTGCGTCATGTTGTCTCATAGTCTCTCTCGTAATGACTGATATCCCTACATTGGTCCTTCGAATAATCAGTTGCGACTTGTATATAGCTGTATAAGTGAAGTGTTTGTTATCTAAAAGGACTCCGCAAGATTCAAAATGAGTGGGCGGACGCTGTCTCGCGGTTCATCGTGAGAACCAACCAAACAGTTTGAGTCGCGTGCATCGACCACATCTTCCTGCATGGCACTCCAGTGATATCTCTCTTATTCGTACTTTTTTTCTCTGTTTTGTTGTCTTTTCCTTTTTTTAGGGGGGGGGGGGGTGGGTGGGTTTACGCGCCACTCGCACGGAAACTTCTCTCTCGTGTAAACTGTATACCATGGAGCTATACTGCACAATGAGGAACCCGTTCATGTCTCTTTATATTTTCTTCAGGAATACCCGCCTGATATTTTCGAAAAACTGCATCCTATGTTGTAGTTGCGAATAAAAAAGAAAAAAAAAATGACCGAATTATTATCTCGGAAATCAAACGGAAGGATATCCATGGCTTCTGACCACTGTGTCAGTCACTGCATGGGAGAGCTGTCGGAGCAAAACTACTTAAAAGTGTGTGGCATAGCGTGATAGCAACAGGTATCATCTGTGGCAGCGTTACTATTACTGCTATTATAGTAGCAGTAGTCGCAGAAGGAAATAATGATGATGTTAATGACATTGACAATAATAATGATGATGATGATGATGATGATGATGATGATGATGATGATGATGATAATAATAATAATGATAATAATAATAATAATAATAATAATAATAATAATAATAATAATAATAATAATAATAACAATAATTATAATAACAGTGATAATTTGATAATTGTGATAATAATGACGTCATAAAAAACAAGAATCATCATCATTTACTGGAATACTTATGGTTAGAATAATGCTGCTGACATGGGCAATGGTATCTGCCGAATAACACTTTTTGCATTAGCGTCCAAAAAAAGAAAATTAATTATAAATGTTTGAGTTTCTTTTCTCACTCTATTTATGAAATGATACTAGGGGAGTTTAGTAGCATGATTTTTTTCATTCTGTGAATAGCATAAGAGCGTGTAGATAGTGCGAGAGGTGAGAGAGGGAGCGAAGTTTAAACTAAATTTTAACTAAGAGATCAACAACAACAAAATGAGCGAAATGAAACAGTTACTGACAATTCACTTCAATTCGATTCCTTCTAACTAAAAAAGGAGGCGACCTATAGACCTGTGAAAATAAATGAATGTCTTGTACCACGCAGCTAACACAATCTTTTTCTTTGAATTATAGAGGCAAGGTGTTTATAGGGAGGCACATCAGTGATGAGCGAGAGACCGAAGGACGCGACAAAGGACGCTCACCCAAAGTTATCTGGGTCTTCTTCGACCGTGCTTCGCTGACTACTCGCCTGCCAAGTCCCAGCCTCGTTCTCCTCCTCCCATAACGCCACTCGGCCGCGCAACTCTCCTATTTCTATAAAGCAAACACGATATAAGTTAAGTGTTGACGGACGGGCGGCAAGCCGTCAGGTCGGTAGAGTGCGCGCTCTGTTTTCATTGTAACTATTTTATGTTTTCCCAACAGCGCACCCCGATCGCCCGGGTATTTTCCTTCCCTCCCCAATGCCGCGATCGTACCGTCTTTGGTTACAGAGCTTCGAAGTAGTATTACTGTCGTCGACTAGAGTTTTTTTTTTTCTCTCTCTCTCCTTCCCCTTATTCATTTGAGCACGCTTCGTAAAAACGACACTCAAGCCCGGCGTCTACGTTACTATCAGAGGGGTATACGGAGTCTACGTATGATCAGGGAGGTGGAAGATAGGGGCAAACCAGATGCACATCAAACTAAGCCAAATGACGGGGGAAAATTATATCCACGCGTTTGTTTTAAAGACGTTACATCAACCGTGTCTTACGTAATCATCATCATTGATGGCGTCCACGTTTGAAATAAAATCACAAGATTCACAGAATCTTAGAATCACAAAAAATCACAAAGGGCATGTAGCTTAATGACATGACATTATTCACTGAAGTATAGCGGCAAACTTTCAAGGAAAATTCCACCCAATATTCAGGGCAACAAACCGAGCAGTAAACGTTTCCGTCACAATGGACATGAAATAAGAAAGTTACAGAATTCCAAGATGGCTAATAGAAACAAGCGCGTATGCAAATTAGAAAAAGTCACCTCCTCATAAAATCCTCCCCCCTCCCCCATTTGGTGTTACATCACCATGCTTGTTTTTCATAATGCGCCTTCTGTAACTCCGCTCCTTAACAGAATTAGCATTGCCGAATTGTTAGCACCAGTTGAAAAAAAAAAAGAATGGTAGATTATCTTTTATAGGGAAAACACACCAACTTGTAGTTGATATTTGTGTGCCAGCAAATTTGAGGTTTGTGAGATCACGACAAAACGACGTCATGGATTGCGTTCCATGGGAAAGTGACTGATATCACTGTTATGGAAAAAAAACCCAACATGAAAATCAGTTGTTTTCAATCTAATTCTAGCTCGATCTTCATGAAACTTACGCTAAAGTTGTTCTTTTATCAAGCTAGCTTGAACATGTTATGGAGAGGACTTTCATTGGTGTGGGATATGACAGCCCTACAACTGAAAATGAAAGAAATGTCGTTCTCACTTTGGAAAATCAAACCAAGTGCATGATTTTCTTGTGTTCGTTTTGCTTTGTGTTTAATTCTTTTATGTACGCTCTGTATACACTTTGTAGAGATCAGAGTGTTGAGCGTAAACGGGGCTTCTTGGAATACATTACTGGCATTGGAAGTTACTTACACGAATGAAAGGCTCCATAAAATATACGGTAACATCAAGAATCTTACTCTTAGATGCAAAGCTTTCCAGTGGTAATGTCTCAGTCTTGTGCCTAAAACAGAGACAGGATGAAGAGAGGAGGGGGGGGGTGGGATAGAGAAAGGTACAGATGGAGAGGGAGGGAAAAGAAGAGAGAAAGAGAGAAGGGGATAGAGAGACAGATGTAGAGATAGAAAGATATATAGAGAGATGAGGAGAAAGTGAGAGGAAGGTAGAGAGGGAGAGGGAGAGCTCAGAGAGGGACGCTGCTGGCGGAGGTGAATACCCCCCGTATTTGCACGTGTGGGATTAAGGCAAATCTCCCTCCATGAACTTAATTGATTCGACTCGAGAAGAAATAACACGCGCTTGATCTTGGTCAAATATTAGTCTGAATTCATTGTTCTCCCGGGCTCCTTGCTCCTTACCTCTGACATTGGGACGTCTCCTCTCCTTTCATAGAATACCTCTTATATTTTCGGGAGAGAAGACGTTGATTTTTAGCTCTTTTTTTTTTTTTTTTTTTGCAAGCCTTAATGTCAAGAGATGACAAATACATTCTCTAAAATGCATGGTTTCGTAAAACAAGGCAAAAGAGAAACACATTATGATCTGCTTAGATAAATAAAAATCACTCAATCAAACGCCTTTACTTTTGTGGAACAGATTGGCCATTAAATGGGTGTATATTCGTTGTGGTAGATATTACGTAATCGCACTATCTTCATAAGATCGTAACTAACTGCATACCGTACAACTGCCGACACAGCTTAGTGCTTGCTTGAAGTTGTGGGAGATTCCACTTTTGTTGGAGTAATAATAGTAACGAAACATATATAATGATGATGATGATGATGATGATGGTGATAATGATGATGAAGATGATGATGATGGTGATGGTGATGGTGATGATGATGGTGGTGGTGGTGGTGATTACGATAGTCATTCATTGGCTAGATGACAAAAATAGCCATCCGTCACAAAAGTACTGCTATTCTGTGTTCTGTGTTGAGCTCTAAATCACAGCACATAAAGTCTGACCGTTTGGATAGAAATAATCTGCATGTCGCCTTATACAATAAATCAAAGTGAAGCAGCGAGGCTCCCCCTCTCACCCTTCTTTCTAACCATCATATAGTTTATATATATCTATACACACGCACCCTCGCAAACACACAAACTACAAAGGCACATGAGCAACCCTCGAGTTACCCCGACCGTATTCCGGACTTATACACATGGTACTGACATCCCACACCGTAATCCACTCGCAGCGAAGCTATACACTTTCATCACACGACTTTTGCGAAGTGTATAATATAATATGGCCACACACACATCTCGTGTGTTTCCGGTTCTATAACAAGAACTATGCCCGTCCTCAACAACTTCGCCCCGACGGTCGCGTGAATTACATATTTTCGCCCGCGAATGATGGATGATAGAGTGGACTATTACAGCGCAAATAGCTGTATCAAATTCAGAATTGGGCGTGGAATGTGAATACTCCCAACGCTGGGGAAGTTCAAGTTATCCCAACTGTGCACGTAATACTTTCTGTTTCAAGGCTACTCCACTCTTCATTGGATGGATACTCGTAGTGACATAACTTCGTGATGATAATGATATCATACAGACTGTGATCTGATGTCTTAGTATACATCACGGATTTTAATGTCTTCAAATAAACAGCGTAAGCAAAACGTACTTTAGTAAGCAATATTCAAGACCCCCTTCTGATTCACTAAAATTCTCATAACTCTCAAGTTGAACAAGCTGCATTATCAGAAAAGGGAGGGTGCCCTCTTATGTAACAAAAATCGGTGATGAATACACAATATTCATTTTCTATACATGACAATAACACTGTAAAACTTTGCTATGTAGGCCTAAGCAATGCTTTAATCTATGAATAGCCCTTAGCCTGTGGTCTGTGCGCTATCCAAATTGTAATCGGTTTCGAATTGACGATCTTTTAATAAAAATGAAAATAGTAGTACATTTTTGAACGAACATGGATTCTGCGTGTCATCGCATGACAACATAAACTTTTGGCAAAACAAAGGGACAAAACTTTAACACAGGCTTATACAGCATGGAGAAATAGCCGACGTTTTGACATGCAGAAAGGAAAGTACACACGAGTTCAACAGAACTGCGGATCGCACTAACAAAGACAACTTTGAAGGAAGTCCCTTCACTCATTTCAAGAAAAAAAAAATATAAGGACAAGTGCCACGTGAGAATAATGCTTACTATACTATAATCCACTATAATGTCTAGTTAACAACAACAAAACAAAAAAGATAAGAACAAAAAAGGTCTGTAGCTGCCTCTTCACCCGAGGAAAGAAATAATAGGTTTATCTCTTCCATCGGTCTTTTGTTGCCCTTTTTCTTCTGTCAAAACAAAAGGTAACATTGGCTGTTTCCCACGAGTGTACCGTCTGTGGCGCTGCCTGCTCTGTTCCGCTAGAGCTGACTAAGACCAAAGCTTGTGTCGGACTTAAAACGCCGGGCTAGTAGCACGCCAGGCTCCGCCCTCCTGCACACTAGCGTCTGTTGAACTTAAGTCACTTTTCTTAAAGGACTTTCGATCGGTCAAAAGTTTGGCACCATTCGGAGATCTTTCACTTAAAAAATTCCAGTTGGGGTACTATATAATTGAAATACAAATATTTCGTGGCCCGATTAGCATTTTTTGAAATAATGTTTTACATCGTCTCTGCATATTATATCAACTCTAAATCTCTGGAATATACGAATATATTATGTATAGGCATATCTAAATATCGACATCATGAAAAGACTTATGAAAATCAATTGGAGATACAAAAGAGGTTTAGTTTGACTTTAGAGTACACATCACATGGGGGAAGTCCAAGAGCCAAGAGATGAAGTCCTCGGGACTTGATATCGGCGTTTTAGCCAATGGTGGAAAGGCTACAGCCACTTCTACTATACAGATCTATAGATGTTCAGAGACGTATCAAAGGCTCAACTCCGTTCTGACATAACACCGTTTTGACACATATCTTGCTGACCCGCCATGCTTTGAGGGATAACTCGCTTCTCATTAAATCGCGAAGAACAGCACTATTATCGAGCCATGCCATACCTTTCCGATGTACATCACGTGACATGGACATGACATAGCAAAGTTCTCGTGTTTCCGAAAATCCTCTACTATCCTCTATCGCTCAGGGTTTTCCCCGCACTCTTTAAAAGCAAAAGAACTAGCGCGTTTCAGTAATCGTGAAAGGATATCGTCTATCCTGACTGGAACTAACATATATTTGTATATGTCATATTGTATTTGACAATATAAAATTACTAATATTCCTTGTTATTTCTCTGAAAGGATTATTTGACAATGCACCATATCTTTAATCTTCCCAGGTGAACAATGTCACCTAAAAACAAAAACGAAAACAAAGGATGTATCGCACATTTCTCACTAGGTTTTGTTTGCGCTGTCCTTTTTTTTCTGTTTTGTTTTTGTTTGCAAGGGCTTTGCTTGTTTAAATATGCGTATTCAGGGGCCCAGGCCAATTTAGGCTTCCTCCACAACGTTGCTCCACACGCTATTCCATGTCAACCAGCCAAAGAGACGCCTGGTCTTCCCCCGCGAGCTTCCGGCCACGGCTGCTATTGCTTCCCTCTAAAAACACCGGTCTACTTTTGATCCTTTTTATACAAATTGTTTCACACCTATGCCGAAGAAGGAATTGAGGCTTAAGATGAATTCCTCCGTGATGAAGAAAAATCTGAAGGAAAAAAAAAGTGCTAGTCACTGTTCAAGGTCGACCTGAATATGCAAAGTTATACCCAGTTTACAATGATATGGCATCTCGTGAAAATTAATAATTATAAAGAAAGAATCACTGACGAGTAGTGGTCAAATGCTACAACATTACCTGTCCACTTCGTATCGGAACAACCAAGATACCTCCTTGTAACAACAACAACAAAACGAAAAAAGAGTGCATTCATTTTTCCTCGAGAAAACTTTGTAAAACGCTGAGAGGACTCCCGCTGCTCCCACGGGCCGGATTAATGACAGACCGGGTGAATATCGCTGCTGGCTGCGGATTCATCACCCCTCGATCCCTCGGATAATCGCGGGAAATCGTTGGGCTTACCCGCCGTAAACTCGGCCCGAAATTGTTACTTCACTGACTGCATTGTCTACGCTCTTTGTTGCGCTGCCCTGTGCTGTCTAGTGGTGTGTGAATGTATGTGTGTGTGTTTGTGCGTATGTCTACCTGTCAGTCTGTCAGTGCGTCAATCTTCCCCTTGCAAGAGAAAGATAGCGATGAATAAATCGAGATGAATAGATAGATAGGAGAGGGCAAGAGGGAAGAGAATGTGCATGGGAGTAGATAGAGTAGGGAGCGTTAATAGGCGAGGGAGGAAGAAGAAGAAAAGCTATGTACATTAGAGGCATTACATGGCCAAGGAAGGAAGATGAATTTGAAATTAAAAACAATACAATGTGATTCAACTCTACGTTTAAACTGGCTTCAAGAGAAAGTCAAATCAAACAGACAAAATGAAAGAAGTTGATGGAACTTGCAAATTTCAAAATAAATGTTGCATTTGTCGAGCACAGCAAATGGTTCCTGTAGGATACAGGCGCGTTTTCTTCTTTGATAGAGGCTGGGTGTCATAATCACATCTGTAATTTAGAAATGCGGTGGCTACATAAAATCACTGCTTCATGAAATTATTGTGAATCTTTACAGTTCCATATCGTTCTTATATCATGCCAATTTTCGAAGAAGCTTTTACGATCACTTTATTTGATTATACCCCATCAATTCAAAACAACTTGAATTGAACTGATAACAACCTCATCAACATAATAGTCTCTCATTTCGAATGCCCCTGCAACAAACTTAACACTGAACACTCACTAGTCTTGGAATATCAATTTTAAGAATGGAAAGGAAGTTCAAAAGCAAGAGGCATTCATGATGCTCTTCTGTAAAACATTCATGAGGTTTGCACAAATTAATAAAGTCGTCATAACTTTAAAGCTTTAGGACTTGGTTCCGACTATATTTTGTGGGATTATTTCGCGTATTTTGATGTCGACTTTTGGAGACATTCTGCGCCGAAATCGAAGAGGTTCAAGTTGAGACACTAGCAATATCGAGAAAGGGAAGGGACATACCATTGAAAAAAAAAGGTGACCCCTAGGTCGTGTGGTGTCCCAAGCGGTCAAAACGAACGAACACTCGAACCAGCGTCGAAAAAGCGAGATCACATGATCCGAATGCCACGTTCTCCCTCATCGTGCAATTCTGCTTATATCTGCTGATGCCCTGAGAGGGCGACTTAACTCTACAACACACCCGCACTACGTACACCTATACGACGAGAATAGCAGGGTTAATGAGTCTTATAGCCTCACTGCAAGGCGTCTTGTCACATGTGGCAACCTGACGAATTGCAGACACCGTGATTCTTTTTTCAGATATTAGAGAAAGGTACATGTACAACGTACATGAAAGGTCAGATAACCAGAAATTTTTCGAATAGACCTGGTCGCCATGGATTATTAAGCTTTCTTTTTTCCTGGACAAATTTTCTACGTCACTGAAGTCAGACCTTTGAGCCCTGTTTTGATGGTAAGCAATCAAATGAAAATCGATGTCATGTATTGGGGTGCAATAATCACAGATAAGATGTTTTCCTTCGAGTTTCGAGTTACGATGCGTAATCACGTATTGTTACTAAAAAAAAATCACAATATAAAAGTAGTCACTCTGTTACATTGTGTATATACACGATAGATTTAGAATGGATGTGCTTTATATACGTCAGTGTTTCAATTAAGGATTGGATTGCAATAAATTCTGATTGAAAGTGGTAGCCAATACAAGACTTTATAAATTGCAAAAAATAGCAAAAAACAACAACAAAACGAAACAAAATACAAACAACAGAGTATAGTCGGTCGACAACAGAGTTACTTTTATTGACTTGTACTGTTATTTGCCTCACACACAAGTGACAATTTAGTATTCGGTAACGTGCACTCGCGAACCGGCAAGACGTGATGTACGAAAATGCACTTTCCTGCCAAACGTAGTACCAAAAAAGTCATTAGAACAGACGATCAAGCCATTACTATTCTCAGTTGATTATTTTCACGTCTCTCTACTTGTTTTATGAATTAAACCAACTCTCCATTCAGGATGACATGGAAATTATCGTTTTCCTCCTCGTTGTTGTCGTTGTTGTCATTTTTCAACGATTCCACACATGTAAGCCATGTTTCTAAACTGCCTACATATTCGATGAAAGTAGGTGCAAGAGAGGGATGACTGATAGGATGAGAAAGGATGTAGAAGTAAAGCAGCTGCCATTCACCGCCGCATATGTCTACTCACGTGATCTGCCCTCATCACGTGACCCCTTTCAAGGGAAGCTAATCCCTTGCTGCTGCCATGGAGCTAGCTCCATGCTGCTGCTAACCATCCACTAAAAGGCGTAATATATGACACTCGGGTCTGCGTTTGCAGACTACAATGGCTTTGTGGCTTCATCACTCTATTCAAAATCTCGTAAACAATATCATTTTGAGTAATGTTCAGTACCTTGTCAAGACAGAGAATATAGCTTTAAAGGGGAAACCGTTTCTATGGTCGCAGGGGTGTACAGAGCACTTGTCGTAAGGAGTCAGGCAACCTTAACAACAACAACTTTTAATTTGAAAAGTCTGGACGTGCCATTCTAGCATTAAGAAATTATGGTGGCAAGGCGCCAGACACGCACGCTCGTAATTCTTGTGAGCCCGCCCTCAAAGAAGAAAAAAAAAAATGCTTGAAATGAGGGAAATGAGATCGGGTAGTTGACGAAAGAAATTATGTTTGTCGACCACCGCAGTTCAAGGTCGCATTTGAATTAGCACCCTAAATCCGTTTATCCCGATTCAGGATCAATAAAGAAAATTAAAGATTTAGGAAGTTATTAAGTAATTTCCTCCCATCATATATTGGCCAAAAAAGGGGGGACCATGGAGCACGCTGCTGCGGTCTAGTCGCAAATTAAAAGCAATTTACCGAAGCGTGGCCCAGTTTGCCTATTTTCATCACAAGATGTCAAGATATGACGACTCATTTTCATTCATGATACCAGCTGGATACCGCATCCTGTATATTCATAAAAAGGAGTTTTTTCGTCTTCATAATCATCATCCCTTGAAACTACCAGATCTGGGCGCACATGTCTCTCACGATATTTAAAGTATTAGACAAATTTTTGGAAAGCACGCTGCAATGATACGGACGGTGTAACAGGTGCAGCGCATGCACATCCACCGTCAGCTGACACCGCCAGTTTATGAAATATCTCAGTTTTTGGAGATGGCCATACCTGTGAACTTTACACTGTTATTAGAATAGGAATAGGGAAAGTATCTGAGATGCTCATTGTAAGCAGTTCGATGTTGGCGCTATTAGATGCCAACCCTTTGATTCAGTAACCGGGGTCGATGATCAATTACCGTAATATCGAGTCAGTCAATTAGTTCATTATGACGACTTCACATGGAATTAAACTTTCCTTTCTTGTCGTGGGCTGGGATTGGGTAATCAGAGCATTTTGTTCAATAGTGTAAAATTATATCGTTTATATTATGCCATATTATACTATATGATATTACATTATATTATATTATATCATATTATATTTATATTATATGTAGGAGAAATGTTTCAATACATTGTATAATATGGTGTGTGTGTGTGTGTGTGTGTGTGCGTGTGTGTGTGTGAGTGTGTGTGTACGCATCCTTTGGTCATGTGAACGTCACTTGTATCGCAGTCTTCACCATTTCTATATGGGGGGACACGTTGATTCTCTGTGAGACAAGCTAATTTATCTCCCTAGCGATTTGTGCGATTATAATAGCGCGACATAATATTCATATTACATTTGCATACATCCTTATTCTCGTCCATGCTATTGTACGAGGGGGTGGGGGTGATGGGATGGGTTGACCGATCACGTGGCTTGTAGAAAGAGAGGAGAGGTCTCACTGTCACACGTCACGTACGAGGGTATAGAAAGTGCAGCCGGAATTTTAATTTTCGTGGTGAGCCTCGAAATACATACACTCAGGAAACGGTAGCCAACTGTTGGTTAGCTCGTTACATCGAGAAACCCGGTAACCGCAGTCCGGTCAGAGCAAATAGAAATAACCAAATTAAACAAAATAGTCACAGGAAAAAGCATACCGTTTATGAATAAACACGTTGCCGTTGGTTATTAATAACGTCAATCGTTTCTGCGCATGGATGTGCCACATGATGGAGTCTTTCAGAAGTAATTCCAAAAAGATTCAAAGAAGTGACAACATCTGATTATCACGAAAAAAAAAAACCAACAACTTTGCCAACGTTGTTTGTAATCGGTGCACACAAACAAACAGACAGAACCAAACATGTCAAGTGCAGGGGCAGATTAAAAAATAACGGCATAACGTCCTCTTGTGTGACCTTCAGCAATATCTCCTTGTCAGTGGAACTCGAGCAATGGTGGGAAAAGAAATTATGCTAAATGCGTAAAACAGATAACATGCAGATGACATGTAGTGTACATGGGCGTATGCTGGCGCATGAAGTCAGTTTGAGAGGCCAAAGAACACATTTGATTTTATTATATCACACTCCTCAGTCATACTTACAGGATTGAGTACAGTATGAAATGCTAACAGGTAATCAGCATGTTTGCTTTGCTTTGTTTTTGGATTTAATCTTTTTGTATGTGTGTGAATGATCCTTCTTGTCACTCGACCCTTGCAAATCCTCCCCTCTCATCCTTTCCCATCCCGCCCCTCTCCTTCCTCTGTCATTTCACCTTCCCCTCCCCGCTTTGTACTCCAGCTGTGATAGGGAGCTGAGAGCTGAGCAGACGACATACGAAATCCACATAGGTTTGCTCCCCCCCCCCCCCCTCCAAACTTGAACACTTGTTTCTCGATCAGCGAGAACTTTAACTAGCTTAGCAGTACTTAGCGTGGATTTTGTCTTAGAGTTTCAGCTGTTGATACATTGGCGTTTGTGTCGCCATGCCAGCCCTCTACTCTGAGTTTTGTGGCATCCATGTTGGCGATCCTATATGACATAAAATCTCTAACACTCAAAAACCAAAATAGGAACAAAAGAAAATCACGCGGCAGAAACAGAAAGGCAAACCCTTCACTCCGAAGGAAACCTCTTGGACTTCTGCATCGTTCCATGTACCAAAACCCCTGACAAGGTAAAGCACAGATGAAACGTCTGACCTCAAAAAACAAACAAACAAACAAACAAACAAACAAACAAACAAACAAACAAACAAACAAACAAACACAAATGTGATAAAATCCATGGAAGCATTGTTACTCGAGTTGAGTTCCAATTTAAAGTTAGTGTTCAGTAACAGGATCATGTTCCTACCACTGGTATTTGCTTGCTTTTTCGTTCTGATTTGTTTTTCTCTGCAATATACTTACGTACATGCACTACGTTTTATCAATGACACACAAAGGAATATTAACACACAGTCAATCACAAAAAAAAAAATTGACACTTCGAGACAAACTGGACTCCAAATCTCAATGTCCAAGTGCAAATTCAAACCAAACATTCCAATTCCCTGCAGGAGAGAACAGAGTCTATTTTATAATGTGAACAGTGTCCCACAGTGTGTTCAAAGTGGGTTCACAGTGTATCAACATAATAGTCGACAATGCGAACACAGTGTGTACACAGAAGGTCTAGGCTTCGACACACTGTGTTCGACTCTGTTAACACACTGTGAACACATAGTGAACACACTGTAAACACACTTTTGGGACACTGTGTGCTATCAACGAAAAGAATGGTATTTTCAACAACAAAAAGTTTCACATGCGTTTTGACTGAAGAGTGATATTGTTCGCAACCATATTTATTATCATACAACTTATTAGCTGAAAGAAAGTAGGAATCCTACGTCATAAACTCACAGTTCTATTGGTTGGTGCACAAAGATAATTTCTTACAATAACTTTCCTGATAATTTAGCAACGCCCTTCCGCTCTTTCTTTATACGTCATTATTGCAAGGTTACTACAACATATTGACAAACTTCGTCATTTCATTCAAAGAGTAAATGTTTTCCCTTTTTGATCTCGTTGTTCGAGAAGAAGAAATTTAGAGAAGGTTTGTGTTCGTATTGATGACAGACTTTAACGGCGACATCAACTTA